>NW_025819296.1:0-1408 GCF_002878395.1 Capsicum annuum
TAATAATATACACAAATTAAGTAGAAAAAAGTTTTTAAGAAAATCAAGAAAATATCAAAATATTTGTAAAATCATTAATCAAAATTTCAAGATTTTTTTTTCCATAAATATTTTGCTCCTTCCAACATAATGATTGAAACGTTATCACAATTAAAATTATACGACAACGGTTGCAAATAGTGATTATTAAACATGAAAAGGAGCATGAATTCAGTTTTTCTTCACACTCTATGTATCTTACATCTATTTTTATCTTGATTCAACCTCCCTAATTTACCATCAAAATAAGATATTAGATCAAAAGAAAGAATGTCATTTATGTACTTGATTTTGTTCTTTTGCCCCTTTGCTTTGCTTTCCTTTTTTTGTTCTTTCTCTATCATTTAACTTGTAGTATTTCCTTGCTCACTAATATTTTTTCTTCTATTCTCCCTCTAATGTGCTTTTATTAAAAGAACCCTTAATGTGCAATTCACATAAATACACATTTTCTTTGTGTATGCATTATATGCATACATCTCAATCCCACCTTCTTTTTCTCTATTCTCATACCCTACAGTGTTAATAATAAAAGCTCTTCCTCGTATTAATGAATATGAAACCTAACATTAAGGTAAGAATTATGTTACATGAAAATATGTAACAACCAGACTTTTTTTGCATTAGCTTGTTAGCTTATGATCAGCTAAAACCATCATCATTTGCTTGCTTGGTAACTTTTTTGATAAGGCACATGTCTATGTTTTAACAACGATGAGATGCCGCTAAACCTGTCAAAATTGGGAGAAAAAAATTTACAACTTCCGCCTGCAAATCTTTGTCTTATGAACCTGAAAAATAATCAAGTATATTAGCACATATTTTAAGAAATAACAAACTACAATTGTGCTATTTTGTAAAAGGTTAGAGTTTCTTGAGACAAACGAATGCATTTGAATGCAAATCAACAAAAAATAATTCTGTTGTCACATAACTTAAGAAGTAACAATTGACTTCCTATTTTTTTATCAAAGCACGTAACTGAAAAAAATAAGATAAGAAAAGAACAAAAATGAAAAGAAAGAAGGCAAAATTCCAGAAAATAAAGAGTGGATGGTCAATAATACCTAAAACTTGAAAACTTACTAAATTTATAATCAACTCATCATGTCCATTCCATTATGAGTTTTCTATTTAATACTTGGGATACAAAGAGGTTGCATAACCGAAAACATAAATGTAATTAACTTTGAATACAAAACATACACAATTGAAAGACTAAGCTAATTACATAATAAAGATAGTTTAATTAGTATAATTTGGAGTTATTTTATTTTTAACATAGCACATAAATAAGAGAAAAATCCCAAAAAGGAGAAAAAAGATAAATAGCAATGGAGGCTATTGATCTCTTATATATATATATATA
>NW_025819297.1:0-1318 GCF_002878395.1 Capsicum annuum
TTTCGGGTTAACTAATGCCCCAGCAACTTTCACGAACCTTATGAATCAAGTGTTCAGACCATATCTAGATATCTTTGTTATAGTGTTCATTGATAATATACTGATGTACTCCGTAGTGAGGATGAATATTCTGATTATCTCCGAACTATTTTGCAAACCCTTAGAGATTATAAGTTATTTGCCAAGTTCAGTAAGTGTGAGTTTTGGCTAAGGTCAGTTGCTTTCCTGGGTCATATCATTTCTTCCGAGGGTATTAAAGTTGATCCCCAAAAGACCGAAGCTATTAGGAATTGGCATAGACCTATTTCTTCGACTGATATTCAAAGTTTCTTGGGTTTAGCTGGCTATTACCATCGTTTTATTGAGGGTTTCTCCTCTATAGTGTCTTCTATGACTTGGTTGACCCAAAAGAAAGTGAAGTTCTTATGGTCCGAATCTTGTGAGAAGAGTTTTTAGGAGTTGAAGACTCGACTCACTTCAGCCCCTATTTTGACTTTGCCTGATAGTGTTGATGGTTTTGTGGTGTACTGTGATGCTTTGAGAGTTGGGTTGGGTTGCGTATTGATGCAGAAGGGTAAGGTGATAGCTTATGCTTTTAGACAGTTAAAACCCCATGAGAAAAATCATCCCACCCATGACCTTGAGTTGGCTGCAGTTGTGTTTGCTTTGAAAATCTAGAGACACTATTTGTATGGTGTCCATGTTGATGTTTTCATTGATCATATGAGTCTGCAGTATGTGTTTACCCAGAGAGAATTGAATCTTAGGCAGAGATGATGGTTAAAATTATTAAAGTACTATGATATGAGTATGCTGTACCATCCAGGCAAGGGCAATGTTGTGGCGGATGCCCTAAATAGAGTGTCCATGGGTAGTGTTTCGCATTTGGTAGAAGGTAAGAAAGAGTTGGCTCGTGATGTACATCGTTTGGCTAGATTAAGGGTTAGGTTGTTTGACTCTGCTGAAGGTAGTATAGGGGTTCAGAGTAATTCCAAATCCTCCTTGGTTTTGGAAGTGAAGGAAAAGCAATACTTAGATGCTAGTTTGGTCAGACTGAAGGATTCAGTCAAGGACCAAAAAGTAGAGGTTTTCTCCCAAGGGGCAGATGGTGTGTTGAGATTGTAGGGTAGATTGTGTGTCACGAATGTTGATGATCTGAGATAGAGGATTATGACTAAAGCGCATGGGGCACGATATTCTATTCATCCTGGTGCCACCAAGATGTATCGAGACTTGCGGGAAATATATTGGTGGAGTGGCATGAAGAAATCTATAGCAACGTTTGTAGCTAAGTGTGAAACATGCCAACAGGTTAAGG
>NW_025819298.1:0-1102 GCF_002878395.1 Capsicum annuum
GATAGTTCATTCTTGTCCTTGAATGACATTCCAATAAAAAAGTTGGTCCCATCGTCTTGAAGATTTCCAGATTATGTCAATTGAGAAGAACTGCACATCGTATTGGTTGCATCAACGGGTGTAGGTGTTTGATCATCATTTGGAATATTCATGTCTAGATTATCCAACCTATCATCAAAGAAGTCTAATTTTTTTTCTTCTTCTTCTTCTTCTACGTTCTAGTTCTCATTCTCTCTCATCTTTTCAACCATGTATACCCTTAACACCGGCCTGGTTGAATCACTTAGATAAGAACACAACCGAACTCGATCGGTTATCTTGAAAGGCAGTACCCTCTGATTTTCAAAGGAGCTGTGCATGTAGCTGATGGCGAATTCTTCCGATTGATAATTCAGTCCACAAAAGCTGATGATTAAGATCACAAAATCATCATACGAAACATCACTTTGGACTGTCGTAGCTATCGTCTCTAGTATTTCACCCTCCTTCCAATGTCATACATATCGATTGCTCTTCTCGACCCATTAACCCTGACAATCCACCCCTATTGTTATTAATCCCTCCATTAATGGAACCTAAATAAACTCATTTGTAAAAAAAAGTTGATAGTGATTTCATAGTGCCGTGAATGAATCCCAACAGATGTGTTATCTGTTGCAATAGGTAAGTGATGAGTCGCAACAGATTCTTACCTATAGAGATTCATGTTACGGGTCGAATATCTATTGTAATAGATGAATCGCCTATTGGAATTGATGTTATAACTAAATCACCTTTGAAGCTGATTCTAACAGATGAGTGACAGTTGCAACAGATAATTAACCTGTTACGACAGATGACTTACCTGTTGCAACAAGTTGTTAATCTGTTATAACCTATGTTGGAATCGTGTTTAGGTTCTGTTGCAACAGGTAACTAATCTGTTGCAACATATATGTCAAATGTTGCAACAGATGACCCATCTGTTTAAACATGAATCCAACATATCAGTCTTCCGTTGAAACAAATGTCGCATCTGTCGCAACAAATGATTTATCTGTTTAAACAGATGGATTTTATGTTGGATTCATGACTGGGTTCTATCCATTATTGGGAAAAAAAA
>NW_025819299.1:0-3705 GCF_002878395.1 Capsicum annuum
GATGGGTTCACTACCTTAGTCGCGACGGATTGGGCGACGGTCCATTGCTAGCTCGATGGTCCGTTGTCCTGTTTTTGGGCAGTTTCGATAGTTCTCTATAAAATGTCCATAACTCTTTACTCCGATGCCAGATTTGGACGATTTTGGTATTGAAATTGGGGAAATTCTATCTGATTTAAACATTAATCATTTAGGAAGTCATCACTAACTCTTCTGGAGACTAGATATGACTTAAAGAAAGTTTGAGGTATTAGAATATATCCCCCTTGGAAACATTCATCCTCAAATGGGACTGACTAGACTGGAAAAGCTGAGACACTGAACTTACTTAAGGGACGTGAACATTGAACATATCTATATGACTGGAACTTCTAATATGCTGAAATCTCATACTGAATATACATGTCTGATGCAGGGATATATGATGGATAACCTTCATGAATGCATGACTAAAATTACAAAGAAGCTGAGTCTCTCGTGATGAGAATGCATGTCTGATTCATTAAAACATGACTGACATAATACATGAACACATGACTGGATATGTAAGGGGATTTGATAATAATTTTATAACGAAAATCTGAACATGAAACTGAATAAGCTTGAGGAAAGCTATTTCCTTGGGCTGAGTCTGAGTTTGCGGAGAAGAGGTGAGGCTACTTGGTCTGCATGTCTTCTTCTGCTTCCCAACTAGCTCCCTTAATGGACTAATTCTGCCAAAGAACTTTGGCTAGAGAAACTTCTTTGTTGCTCAGTCTGTGAGTTTGGTAGTCAAGAATTTTGACTAGGATCTCTTCGAAAGAAAGGTTATTCTGAATGTCTAAGCCCTCTACCAGGACTACAACTGCTAGGTCACCTATGTACTTATTTAGCAAGGAGACATGGAACACTGGATGAACTGAGGATAGATCAGAAGGCAATTCGAACTCAGAAGCTACCTTGCCAAAACGACTGAGAATTTTGAAGGGACCGACATATCGGGGACTAAACTTTTCCTTCTTTCCAAACTACTTCACTCCCTTCATAGGAGAGATTTTCTAGTACATATGATCACCAATCTCAAACTCAAGATCCTTTCTGCGCACATCTGCATAAGACTTTTATCGGCTCTGAGCTGCTCAGAGTCTTTCTCTTATCAACTAGACTTTTTCTAAGGCATTGAATACTAAGTCAGGCCCTATAACTGAGCTCTCACTAACTTCGAACCAACCGATTGGAGATCTATATCTCCTACCATAGGGATCTTTGAATAGAGCCATCCGAATGCTGGAATGATAGCTATTTTTTTATGCAAACTCAATCAAAGGAAAGTGATCATCCCAACTACCCTTGAAATTAATTGCACATGCTCGCATCATATCTTCTAAAGTATGAATGGTCCTTTCTGCTTGACCATCTGTCTGGGGATGAAAGGCTGTACTGAGATGAACTTGGGTACCAAAACCCTTTTGGAATTTTCCAGATGTGAAAGGTGAACTGGGTACCTCTATATAAGACAATAGATAACGGAACACCGTGCAATCTAACCAACTCACTAATATAGATTTTTTCATAATACTCATCTAAATATGAGGCATGGGTTAGGAGGAAATGAGCTGATTTGGTCATCGTATCTACAATGACCCAGACTGAATCATGTTGACGACGAGTACGAGGCAAACCCATCACAAAGTCCATGTTCACTTCTTTCCACTTCCAAGTAGGAATATTGAACTCCTGTATGGACCTAATAGGCTTCTGATGCTCTATCTTAACCTACTAACATGTAGAGCATTTTGCCACGAACTCTGCAATATCTCTCTTCATCCTACTCCCCCAATAGATCTCTCGCAAATCACGGTATATCTTAGTGGCCCCTGGATGAATCGAGTAGCACGAACCATGCATTTTTGCAATAATTCATTGCCTCAATTCATCTATAGCTAGAACATATAGAAGAACATGACAACATAAAACACCATCTCCCCCTTGGGAGAAAACCTATACTTTCTAATCTATGACCGACTCTTTCAACTGAATAAGACTAGGATCTCTATCTTGCTTTTCTTTCACCTTGGTTACTATTGATGATTTTGAACTATTCTGAACCCATATACTACTTTCTGCTGAATCGACTAAGCGGACACATAGTCTAGCAAGCTGGTGTACTTTCTGAGCTAATTTCTTCTTACTGTCCTTTACATGAGCAACACTACCCATAGACAGTCTACTGAGAGCATTGGCCACTACATTAGCCTTGCCCGGATGATAAATGACACTCATATCATAGTATTTCAAGAGCTCTAACCATATTCTCTGGCGAAGATTAAGGTCTTTCTGAGAAAATACATACTGAAGGCTCTTATGATCTATGAATACATCTACATGAACATCGTACAAGTAATGCCTCCAAATCTTTTAGGAAAAAACTATGGCTTCTAACTCAATATCATGAGTTGGATAATTCTTCTCATTGTGTTTAAGTTGTCAAGAAACGTAGGCTATGACCTTACCATGATGCATGAGGACACAACCCAAACCCACTCTAGATGGAATACAGTACACCACAAACCTATCTGAACTATCTGGAACAGCTAAAACTAGGGTTGAGGTGAGTTGAGTCTTCAACTCGTAAAAACTCTTCTTGCAAAGATCTGATCACTGAAACCTGACTTTCTTCTGAGTCAATCTGGACATAGGGGATGCAATAGAATAAAATCCCTCAACAAACTATTTGCAATAGCCAACCAAACCTAAGAAACTCCTAATATCTAATGGAGATATAGGGCGAGGCTAGTTTCTTATGGCTTCGGTCTTTTGAGGATCAACTCTAATGCCATCATCGGAAATGATATAACCAAGGAATACTACTGACCTTAGCAAAAATTCACACTTACTGAATTTGGCGAACAATTGATGATTTTTGAGAGCCTGCAATACTATTCTGAGATGGTCTGCATGATCTTTCTTGCTATGGGAATAAACAAGAATATCATCTATGAAAACTATGATGAACATATCTAAGTACTACTTAAACACACGGTTCATCAAGTCCATGAAGGCTGCTGGGGAATTTGTAAGACCAAAGGACATGACTAAGAATTCAAAGTGACCATACTGAGTACGGAAAGTTGTTTTTTGAATATCACATTGTCTGACTCTGAGCTGAAGATAGCCTAATCTGAGGTCTATCTTGGAGAAGTAACTGGAACCCTGAAGTTTTTCAAACAAGTCATCAATTCGGAGAAGTGGATACTTGTTCTTGACCATGACTTTATTGAGTTGACGGTAGTCTATACACATTCTGAGAGAACCATTTTTCTTCCACAAGAATAAGACTGGTGCACTCCACGGAGAGACACTAGGTCTGATGAATCCCATGTCTAGGAGATCCTTCAACTGTTCTTTTAATTCTCTGATTTCTGCTGGTGCCATTCTGTATGGAAAAATAGATATATACTGAGTATGTGGAAGAAGATCAATGCCAAAGTCTATTTCCCTTTTGGGAGGAATTCCTGGAAGATCTTTGGGAAAGATATCTGAATATTCATTCACTACTGGGACTGATTCGATACTGGGAGTTTCAGAACTAGTGTCCTTAACTAGAACAAGATGATAGACATATCCCTTAGATATTATTTTTTGTTCCCGAAGGTAAGAAACAAGCTGACCTCTAAATGCTGAAGTACTACCCCTCCACTCTAGAACAGGTTCATTCAGAAACTT
>NW_025819300.1:0-1273 GCF_002878395.1 Capsicum annuum
AGAGTCTCTTTAATGGGTGTGTAGCGCACTACACTTATAAGAGAGAGACTACGATGAACATAAGAATGTTTCCCTTTCTTGTTTATCTTATTTTTGGGTAGAGTATAAGGTTTTTGATTCCACTAACTCCTATTTATTCTCCTTTCAGATCATGCCTCCCAAATATTCTGAAGCTCATGAAAACTCATCTGTCCTGCCTGAGGACAATGTTGGTGGATTTCTTCCAACTTATGGGGTACAAACCTGGTCTAGGGTCACGGCTTCTGATTATCCCTTGGATTCCCACCTGCTTCCACTTATCCTTCTATAGAGCATAACACTCTTGTTCATTCACCTTAGGGAGATATCACTAATGAAAAGTTTTGGCAATCCATTTATCTATTGACTCAGTTGGTGATATCTTAGTCACGTCAGAAAAGTTCTATTAGTAATGTTGGGAGTTTATCTGAGGCCACTAGAGTTGACCAATTTATGCGGCTGAGCCCTCCGACTTCACTAGTACTAAGGTTAAGGAGGATCATTAAATTTTCATAGAGAACATGGAGAATATATTTGGGGGCATGCATGCTATTAAGGTAGAGGGTGTGGAATTTGCTGCTTATTAGTTGAAGGATGTAGTGTACCAGTGGTACGAGGAGTGGGAGTGTCTTAAGGCTGATGATGCTGAATGTGCTTTGTGGGAGGATTCCTTTGGTGCTTTTCATAACCCGTTCCATTTCTCAGGAGTTGAATTAAAAAAGGGCAAGGTGTCAGAGAAGGGGTATACATTGAAATTCCACCAGTTTTCTCGATATGCACTTGAGCTAGTATCAATCATAAGGGATAAAATGAGGAAATTTTCTTTCGATTTGTCTCATGAGTTGATTTTGGAACAAGCACCTTGTTAAATAATGATATGGATATCTCAATACTTGTGGTGTATATGCAACAGGTTGAGGAGGAAAAGAAAAAGCAAGTAAATATTAGGGAAAGGCAGAATAAAAAGTTTTATTATTCATATCAGGGTAGAGGTCAGTAGTAGAGTGGTAGAGATCGTGGGAAATGGTCTAAGAAGAGGTGGGGCAACTCAATTTCATATTCAACAGCTAGTGCGCTTTATCCAAAGCCATCGAAAGATAATTATTTTCTGAGTTGTGATGGTTATAGGAAATAGGGTTCCCAATCTTAAGAAGTGGGGCACAGTTAGCTCTATCATATCCTTCTCATAGACTGTATGGTTGATATCATTATGGTTTTATGATGAGAGAAGAATCAATGTTTCAATTATGGCCAG
>NW_025819301.1:0-1098 GCF_002878395.1 Capsicum annuum
ACTTTCAAGCTCTAATTTTTGCATGAAGATACCAACAAGAAATGCCTCATTAAATAACTCCTTGGTAAATGATTGGGAATGCGTAAATGATTTTAATATGGGCTTAAATGGGGTTGTATAGCAAAGACATGGAAAGTGGAGGTCCCGAAGGGAAAGATACAGGAAACTCATGTTTTTCAATGTGAGGTTGGGTCATGGTGACCCTGTACATGAGACACACTTCATATTTTGGGATGGCATTAGCCTTCTTGAGTTTTCTCCATTACGTGCGGCTAATACACACTAGGGCCCTTTAAGTAGGGGGAGTTGAACCCATATACCATGTGGGTTCCTTTAGGATGGCAGAGCTACATATGCAAGGTTAATAATTTAAAAATGCATGCTAAGCCTTATTCCCTGTTTCCGAGTATATGATATATGTATATACATGTACTTATTGCATATGCTGTTGTGCATTGGGTTTTACTAGTTTTCAAATTATGAACTATGTCATTATATTACTCATTTATCCTTGAGTTATATGCAAGCTCCCCAGCTGCTAACCATCTTTAGATGCTATATCCCCATGCGATGCAGGGTCCGAAGAAAAGTTTACCTTTCCTACATAGTGATTAGGTGTTCGTGGTTATATCGAGAGTTGACTTGAAGTGTTGAGCATCCCTCCTTCAAAAGACATTATTTCATGATTTGGTTTCTTCTCTTAGAATTTATTTTAGATTTATTTGGGCTATGGGCGGGGGCATGCCCCGATATTTTAGTGGTATTCTATTTTGTTTGGGGCTTTTTGGACTATTATGGACATGGGTATTATGGTTGATGTTTGATATTAGTTTTGGTATTGTAGATGGTTTTTAGGATAATGATCTCATATAGGCTTTTGGGTTTATTTTTCCTATCTTATCATATACATATTGGTTACGTTGGAATAGGCTAAGGGGGTTATCTCTGGTCCTTGGTGGACTTGAATTACCCGTCATGGCTTAGCCTTGGTTCGGGTCATAACAAAGTTAGTATCAAATACTAAGTTCATAGTCAATTGGGTATCCACAATGCCGTGTGAAGTAGAGTCTCTTTAATGGGTGTGTAGCGCACTACACT
>NW_025819302.1:0-1548 GCF_002878395.1 Capsicum annuum
TCCTGATTCAGTATTTGAGGCTATGGAAAAAGTTGAGTTGATTAGGGAAAGGTTGAAAACTGCACAGAGTCGTCAGAAGTCATATGCGGATGTTAGAAGCAGAGACCTTGAGTTTGAAGTTGGTGACCTAGTGTATCTAAAAATTTCACCCATGAGGGGGGTAAAGAGATTTGGAAAGAAGGGGAAGCTTAGTCCCCGTTATATTGGTCCTTACAAAATTGTTAGCCGTGTTGGTAAGGTAGCTTATGAGGTCGAGTTGCCTTCCGAGTTGTCCTCTGTTCATCCAATATTCCATGTCTCCATGCTTAGAAAGCATATTAGCGATGTTATGGTAGTGGATTCCTCTGTGACTACTGACATTCAAGAAAATCTTTCTTTTGATGAGATTCCTATTGAGATTCTTGATTTCAGTGTTTGAAGACTAAGGAACAAAGAAGTTCCCTTGGTCAAGGTGTTGTGGTGAAACCAATCTGTTGAGGGTACAACTTGGGAAGCTGAGGCGGATATGCGATCCAAGTACCCGTACCTATTTTTTGCGAACTCCGGTCGAGCTGAAGGTACTGATCTTTCTTAAATCATACACTTTTGATAAAATTTGCAGCAGTTTAGCTGCCATTTATTATGTGTTCAACTGTAGTTTCTTGAATTTATGCATTCTATGTTGCATTCGGAGTGAGAAACGATGTGGTGATGAGTCTAACGAATGTTTTCAGCTATATGCTCTATTCCCTATCTAATCTTGGCATATCTACCGTCATTCGAGGATAAATGTTTCCAAGGGGGGATAATATAATACCCCGGGAAATTTTTCATAGAAATTTTGTACGTAAACGTGTTGGGTTCTATCTTCTAGAGTGAATTATAAATTTTTCGTACAGAATGTCTTAGATTATGACCCACCATTGCATAAACTATCGAATAAGCTTTCCAACGATATATAGATCATCCAAAACGGACACCTGAGCGACGAGTTATGAACATTACGATCGAACCGTGAATAGTAGTGAACTGTAGAACGTGCAGGAAAAAGTACTGATGCCTGGCGTATTTTTTATCCAACTTTAAACTATCATAACTCCTTGTACATAATGATTTGGGTGATATACTATATATCAACGGAAATCTCTGCGAGTCCTCTTTCCAATGAAATTTGTTCATCCAATTTGTCTATTAGAGCAAAAAGTTATGGTCGATCTACTTCAGCCTATCAAAAGCAAATTTTTGGGTCAAGTTCAAATGATCATAAATCCTCGTACACAATGATCTGGGTGAGATACTATATATCAATGGAAATATATAAGAGTCCTCTTTCCAATGAATTTGTTTCATCCAATTTGGATATCGGAGCAAAACGTTATGGTTGATCTACTTCAGACTATCAAAACAGTCCAACAAAGGACAGATTCGAGAATTATTTGATTTTAGGGGCGTTTTGGTCATTCTTCCTCACCCAAAATCTGTCCAAACCCTATATTAAAGCCTATTAGATGCATTATATGTTATATTTCATCAAATTCCCTCAAAAGAAAACCCTAAGCTCCTACATCC
>NW_025819303.1:0-1522 GCF_002878395.1 Capsicum annuum
GCAAGGTAAATTTTAGACACGTTTAAATTTTTTGTCTCAATTAAGAAAGCGGCGTACGCATCTTATTGTGACATTTAAAAATAATTCAAAGATGCAATAATGCACTTTGACAAATATTTTCTAAAATTAATTTTCACTAGTTTAATATAAGATATATAGACAGATTTAAGTATAATAAAAAATGAGTGAATTTAGGCCTTAATACGATTTATCAAAATAGTTTAAGTCAAGATAAGTCAATAAAAGTGACTGAATTAGAACCACGGGATCCGAGGGGTGCCTCACACCTTCCCATCGGTCAACAGAATTCCTTACCCGGTCTTCTGTTTTTGCAGACCAATGAAGAGTCATTTTCTTTTGATTACAGATTCAAAAGGTGACTTGGAACACCATAACTCAATTTCGAGCGGCAACTCTGTAAATAAATTAATCCCTAATCAATATCGTCACTTTTCGGAAAAATCCTTTGACTCGACCCTCGAGCAAAAAAGAGGTGTGAATCTCTGACAACTCTGCTGGGGACTATTATAATTCGAGCATTTAATATTTACTTTTACTTGCTTTAGTTATTTTTGTTATTGTGTTTGTTGGCCTAATGTGCTACTTGTTGTTCATTTATTGCTTTGATATTGATTGAACTGTATTATAAATTGTATTTTTTTGTGCACCCCTTTTGAGTCTTTGAAAATAGGATAGAAGCAATGCAACTTATGCATCCTACCTTCTTTTTGAGATAGCCGGAGTGTCAAAGCACCTGGTTAAGGATTATTAGTCACACATGTTAAGCGGGGTTCGAATCGACAACGAAGGCGGAGTAGCACTGCTACCGAATAAGTTGTTCCTTCCCGACTCTGGCGTCCGCTCGGGTAACCCAATCTAGACACCTATTCCTATTAGGTTAAACTTAGAAGAACTGAAACTCAGAATCTGGTTATCCCTATTAGGTTCCGCTTTATTTGCATCGTATGCATTTGACGTAGCGGGACTCAGCACAGGAGTCGGGTCTGCCTAGGACAGGTGTCCCTCTTTATACAGATGTCCCTCTTTATAATGACCAACATGTACATCCTACGTGCTCTTTGACATTTATTTAGAAGGATATTTGATTGTTGACCGGCTTTTAGTAACTTGGTAAAATGCAAAAGAGTATATTGTCCTCCAATTTAGTAAATCACTTTTCAAAGAAAATAAAAAATATACATAGTTTTTTAAGGTTTTCATGAACTATTTAGCGGGATACCTAGGAAGCCCTATTTAGCGGGATACCTAGGAAGCCCTTTTTCGGGATACAACCCTATCTTTTGAAAAGTTATTCATAGGTTTATTTGAAAAATATTTTGAAAATATGATTACTTTCTTAATTATTTTTCTTATACTCAAGTTCAATTTTTATACATATATATACATATATATATATACACACACACACACAAACGTGCATTTAAAAAGAAACAGAAACAATTTTTCTGCTTCAGGAAAGAAGAAAAAAATTTCTGCTTTTCAAAAAAAGTAGAAGCAGAAA
>NW_025819304.1:0-4009 GCF_002878395.1 Capsicum annuum
TTCAGAATTATGACTCTACGTCGAGCGAGAAGAAATAATGATGGTCAACTTTTGTTTAACCAATTGTAAGGAGTAAGTTATTTCTCAAAGATAGACCTTCGTTTCGGCTATCATCAACTTAAACTTAGGGAGTGTGACATCCCGAAAACCACTTGTTGAACTCGTTATGGCCATTTTGAGTTTCTTGTTATGTCTTTCGGGTTAAATAATACCCCAACAACTTTCATCGACATCATGAATCGAGTGTTCAGACCATATCTAGATATATTTTTCATAGTGTTCATCGATGATAGACTGGTGTACTCCTGTAGTGAGGATGAACATTTTGATTATCTTCGAACTGTCTTGCAAACCCTTAGAGATCACAAGTTGTTTGCCAAGTTCAGTAAGAGTGAGTTTTGGCTAAGGTCGATTGCTTTTCTGGGTCATATCATTTCTTCCAAGGGTATTAGAGTTGATCCCCAAAGGACCAAAGCTGTTAGAAATTGGGCTAGACCTATTTCTCTGACAGATAGCCAAAGTTTCTTGGGTTTAACTAGCTATTACCACTGTTGTGTTGAGGGTTTCTCCTCTATAGCGTCTCCTATGACTCAGTTGACCCAAAAGAAAGTGAAGTTCTTATGGTCCGAATCTTGTGTTAAGAGTTTTCAGGAGTTGAAGACTCGACTCACTTCAGCCCCTGTTTTGACTTTGCCTGATGGTGTTGATGGTTTTGTGGTGTACTGTGATGCTTCGAGAGTTGGGTTGGGTTCCGTATTGATGCAGAAGGGTAAGGTGATAGGTTATACTTCTAGATAGCTGAAACCCCATGAGAAAAATTACCTCTCCCATGACCTTGAGTTGGTTGCTATTGTGTTTGCTTTGAAAATCTGGAGACACTATTTGTATGGTGTCCATGTTGATGTTTTCACTGATCATAAGAGTCTGCAGTATGTGTTTACCCAGAGAGAATCGAATCTTAGGCAGAGACGATGGTTAGAATTGTTAAAGGACTATGATATGAGTGTGTTGTACCATCTGAGCAAGGCCAATATTATGGCGGATGCCCTAAGTAGAGTGTCCATGGGTAGTGTTTCGCATATGGTAGAAGGTAAGAAAGAGTTGGCTCTTGATGTACATCATTTGGCTAGATTGGAGGTTAGGTTGTTTGACTCTGCTGAAGGTAGTATAGGGGTTCAGAGAAGTTCTGAATCCTCCTTGGTTTTGGAAGTAAAGGAAAAGCAATACTTAGATGCTAGTTTGGTCAGATTGAAGGAGTCAGTTAAGGACTAAAAAGTAGAGGTTTTCTCCCAAGAGGGAGATGGTTTGTTTAGATTACAGGGTAGATTGTGTGTCCCGAATATTGATGATCTGAGATAGAGGATTATGGCTGAAGCGGATGGGGTGCGATATTCTATTCATCCTGGTGCCACCAAGATGTACCGAGACTTGTGAGAAATCTATCGGTGGAGTGGCATGAAGAAAGATACAACAGCATTTGTAGCTAAGTGTGCAATTTGCCAACAGGTTAAACACCAAAGACCTGGTGGTATGATGCAATAGTTTAGTATTCCCACCTGGAAGTAGGAAGAGATAAATATGGACTTTATGATTGGTTTACCTCGTTCCCGATGCCATCATGATTCTATTTGGGTTATGGTTGATAGGTTGACTAAGTCTGCTCATTTCTTTCTTGTTCATACTTCATATACTGCTGAGGTTATGCTAGATTATACATCTGAGAGGTAGTCAGACTACATGGAGTTCCCTTGTCTATCATTTCGTATAGGGGTACTTAGTTCACTTCGCAATTTTGGAAAGCTTTTAAGAAGGATCTTGGTACCCAAGTGCTTTTGAGTTCTGCTTTTCATCCGCAGACCAATGGTTAGGTTGAGCAGACCATCCAGACCTTAGAGGATATGTTGAGACCTTGTGCACTTGACTTTAAGGGAAGTTGGGATTATCACTTACCATTGATAGAGTTTGCTTATAATAACAGTTTCCACTATAGTATTGGCATGGATCCATTTGAAGCCTTATATGGGAGGAAGTGTAGATCACCCATAGGTTGGTTCGAGATGGGTGAAGCGGCTATGAGTGGTCCTAATTTGGTATTTAAGGCTATGGAAAAAGTTAAGTTGATTAGGGAAAGGTTGAAAACTGCACAGAGTGTTCAAAAGTCATATGCGAATGTTAGAAGGAGAGACCTTGAGTTTGGAGTTGGTGACCTAGTGTAACTGAAAATTTCACCCATGAGGGGGGTGAAGAGATTCGGAAAGAAGGGGAAGCTTAGTCACCGTTATGTTGGTCCTTACAAAATTCTTAGTCGTGTTGGTAAGGTAGCTTACAAGGTCGAGTTGCCTTCTGAGTTGTCCTCTGTTCATCCAATATTCCATATCTCCATGCTTAGAAAGCATATCAGCGATGTTGTGGTAGTGGATTCCTATGTGAGTGCTGACATTTAAGAAAATCTTTCTTTTATTGACATTCCTCTTGAGATTCTTGATTTCAGTGTCCGAAAATTAAGGAAGAAAGAAGTTCCCTTGGTCAAGGTGTTGTGGCGAAACCAATCTGTTGAGGGTGCAACTTGGGAAGCTAAGGCGGATATGTGATCCAAGTACCCGCACCTATTCTCCACGAACTCCGGTCAAGCCGAAGGTACCGTTCTTTCCTAAATCATGCACTTTTTATAAAAGTTGGAGCAGTTCAGCTGTCATTTATTATGTGTTCAGTTGTAGTTTCTTTAATTTATGCATTCTATGTTGCATTCGGAATGAGAAAAAGTGTGGTGATGAGTCTAAAGAATGGTTTCAGTTGTATTCTCTATTCCCTATCTAATCTTGGCATTTCTAGCATCATTGGAGGACGAATGTTTCCAAGGGAAGGATGATGTAATACCCTGGGAAATTTTTCGTTGAAATTTTATGCGTAAACGTGTTAGGTACTATCTTCTAGAATGAATTATAAATTTTTCGTGCGGAATGTCTTAGATTATGACCCACAATTGCATTTCGTATAGAATAATCTTTCCAACGATAGGTGGATCATCCAAAACGGACACCCAGGCATCGAGTGATGAACATTTCAATCGAACCGTGAATAGTAGTGAACAGTAAAGCATGCAGGAAAAAGTACTGAGGCCTGGCGTATTTTTACTCCAAATTTAAACGATCATAACTCCTTGTACATAATGATCTAGGTTATCTACTATATATCAACGGAAAGATCTGCGAGTGCTCTTTCGAATGAAATTGGTTTCACCTAATTTGTCTATCGGAGAAAAAAGTTATGGTCGATCTACTTCAGCCTATCAAAAGCAAATTTTTAGGTCAACTTCAAATAATCATAACTCCTCGTACACAATGGTCTGGGTAAGATACTATATATCAACAGAAATATATGAGAGTCCTCTTTCTAATGAAATTGGTTTCATCAAATTTGGATATCGGAGTAAAACGTTATGGTTGATCTACTTCAGACTATCAAAACAGTCCACCAAAGGACAAATTCGAGAATTATTTGATTTTTAGGAGCGTTTTGGTCATTCCCCCTCACCCAAAATCCATCCAAACCCTATATTAAAGCCTATTAGAACCATTATATGTTATATTTCATTAAATTCCCTCAAAAAGAAAACACTAAGCTCCTAAATCCAACTTCAAGAACCTCCAAAGTTCACCATTGATTCTGCAAATTTATTCAAGATTCCAAGTTCCTAGCTCAAGAACATCAAGAACCTCCAAAGTTCACTATTAATTCTGCAAATTTATTCAAGATTCCAAGTTTTTAGTTCAAGAACTCCAAGAACCATCATTCAAAGGAACGATTAACATCTCAGAAATGAGTATCGATCTAAAGTTCATCATTCAAGGTATGTGGAATTTTTCAACAAGAACTCTCTTTCGTTCTTGTGCCCAAAAGTAATTTTTTTACAATGGCATGATTTTTATTTGATTTTTATGACTTTGAACCATGAATCCATTTCTTATGATGATTATTATGAAATCTTATTGTTTATGATTTTGAAAGA
>NW_025819305.1:0-2000 GCF_002878395.1 Capsicum annuum
TGCTTTTTCATGCCAAGAAACTAGAGAGAGAAAATATCAAAAGTATTGTCAAAACTCAATGTCCGGAACTCCCCAGAAAACCCAAAAACAAATATTTAAATAGTTTACCCTAATTATGGAAACAAAATAATAGAATTTAGAAATCCCTTAGATTAGGTGACAACATTTATGATAGCCTATCAGGAGGCTGACGACTTATCACAAATATCGTCAGCTCCTTCTTCAGTTTTGTCTCTTCTTGTTTAAGGCTGACAACAAACTTGACAACTTATCAGCTTCACGATACCTATCATAAAATATCATGAAAGATCTACTTCAGTTCTCCTGTGCTGCCTCAGGCTGACGACATTCTTAATAGCTTATTAGTCCCTTGATGATATGTCATAAAATATCATCACATCTTTCAACTTAGGCCAATTTTCTATTTACTGCTGATGACAAACTTGATGACTTATCACAAGGCTGATGACTTATCACAAATATAGTCAGCCACACTAGTCTTTAGATTTCTTTAGATTTCAATTTGTTTGCTTTCATTCTTGTTGGTTCTCTATCATATCATCTTAAACTGCAAAATCAAATATAAACTAATAAAAAATGACAAAAGTTGCTTAAGACTTTATAATTATTCTTAGTCAAGAGCCTCAAATGTTTTAGCATTAGCTCACACATAAGTTCATATGCATGAATAATACTAACTGAATAACATGAGTATGACGGAATGAGAGTACATGCTTGAATATGTATACTGTAACTGAGATCATGATCGTACTGAATACTGAATTTTAATACTGATTAACTGATGTCTGAGTTTACTGATACTGTATTACTGATAATTAAATGACTGTATCTGACAGCCCTAATTCTGTAGAACTATATTGAGTTCTGTACTGAACTAAGTGACCATATCTAATAGTCCTGAATCTGCAGAATTGAACTGAGTTATATTCTTAGACTGAGACTAAAACTGAGACAATGGGAGGTAATCATCTAATTGGTATGCCCCTTCTCTAACTAATTTAGGGTCCAACCTGTAACCCTAGTTGGAAGGGTGTCAATATTGTGCCACGGGTAAGAATAAATTGTGAGTTAGCCCTCTCTGATAGGAAGCTCTTTCGTCAACCCTCGCTGGTAGAAAAACTAAAATGAGATATATCAACCCTAGTCTTATAGGGAGATATATTTACCTACACTGGCTACGTAGTTCTATAATACAAGGATTGCTTCTAAGGACAATACCCTCTACTGGCAGGTGAGCCCCCATCCTTGGGTTCACTCGGTGCTAAATCCTACTCCCAACTGAATGGACACTGAACTGATTTCTCATATATACTAGACTGGCTTGAATTATTACTGATATTACTATTTGACTAATCTAAACTGAGTTCAATGAGTTTTATGGAATGATGGAATACTACTGAATTTTGTTAACTTATTGAGTCTACTGAGGTCTGATCTGAGTATTGTGACTGAGTTATGAGAACTACTTAGATTTCCTGAGTTTTTGTAACTGGATGAGTTCCACTGATCAAGTCACTTCTGAGATTACTTTGTAACTGACACTGACTCTAAGTAAACATCTAAATTGTTGGGTATTAAATACCCCTGGGACTCGATTGTATGAAAAAGCATCACATGATCTTGCTTAGCATAAGCATGTGCATTGAATTCATAATGCATCTATAGAGACATCTTATCAAACTCTTGCATGGTATAATATTCAAATAAGCTAACATGACATGATTTCTTTCCCTTATTAGTTCACATGAACAATTCATCAAGCACTTGGTGAGCATACATATGCACATAATACTAAACAATAATTAGACATCATAATTCAAATCCCCATTGACAATTTTAGGGGTTTTACATGGATCCTCGTAATATTACATACATATAAATTAACCTTACATAAAACATATCGTAAAACATGGATTAGAATCCCAATTAATCATTATAAACCTAAAAATAATCAAACCCAACATGGAATTAATGAAATC
>NW_025819306.1:0-2982 GCF_002878395.1 Capsicum annuum
CAACTAACCTTGACACGTATCAAAGACTCGGCCTCAAACTTACTCCACAATTACTGCCTTAACTCAAATAAGCATACAACCATCTTTCATCAATAATAAATGTTTACTCTTTCCCATCTAAATAACTGTTCATCATCATTATCTAGACGTAAGGGAAAAGGGTCACTGAAAAAGTGGAATACCAAAATTCGGAACATGAGGAGAGTACTAAGCATAACTTGATACCCTACCGAGGCATGAGGAATAGAGCACTCACGACATGGACTCATTAAAGAGATCTAATCTGAGGACGCACCTGATATAAATCTGAATTTTCATTGATCGTTAAGAGTATCACATGTGCACAAGAGTCATGAACTGCATGACCTGAATTTTTGGAATTCATAACTTACGGAAAGTGATTCTGACTGCTGAACAAACTGGGAACTCATCATACTAGGAATTAGGAGAGTACATAATTCCTTATCACATGCATGAACATGAGCTATGATCATGAAGCTGAAACATAAATCATGAGTATCTATTGGAATAACTGAAGTAAACTGCTGAAATAAGAATAGATTGAGCATCATTCTTTCTCACGGCCAATTCCACCACTTACTGGCACATCTATTAGCATCTGAAAACTTGACTTGGTTACTCATTCTATCATCTTCCCCTTAGATTTAAGTAATTACTCTAAGTATGTGAACCACTATATACATTATGGTATAAACTGAAATCACTTTACTCTAGAGTTGGGGATATAACAATACATATAAAACTAAACTTACCCTGTAAGACGGTATCTTCATGTATAGCAACCAATGTTAATACCTCCTTCTAAGATTTAACCCTTAGGTTTCTATAGCCCTAAAAGTCATATATAACAGCTTAAACATTCGCCAACTTAGGTTCTCGTAGCACTAAACATGGATATCTCCAAACCTTTGATGGACCATACCACTTCTGTCATAGTCTACCAACATCATGCCTGCAAACTTATATTTCTAAACCATGAGAATCAAGATTATATCAAAAGGCTCAACAGCATCAATCAAAACTTCTTAACTTGGCTATTTAGAATACCATATACCATCTAACTAGTCTTTATCCACCTAGCAACTCAATGGCACCACTAGCCAGACACAACATGTAATAGCCTTAGAAAAATACTGCAACCTCATATCACCTTGGCATACTTCTATTTCATACATACAACATCATACTTCAGTACGAATCAAATAAACTTAAGATCTTGCATGCACTATTCAAGCCTATTAGATCGCTTCCATAAAAATAGTATCATTAACTAAGAAATAATCACATCCACCTTCATGACATCACTGCTATGCCTCAAATCTGCTACATACCTTCTCACAAGTAGTACTAGTTTACAACTACCAAAGAAAAGAAGTTCAAGGGGATAGAGTCACATAATAGACATAGTTAACCTTAATCTTATATTATAACCCCGTACAATCTTATCTGCTTATACGACTTTCTCACATCACACTTACTTACCCAAGCGTACATTTAGACTACCTTCAAATTCCACAAACAACCTTGTGTCTATAATTATAATTTACTGGCTAATCTAGCCATTTTCATACTTCGAGCAAACAACAACTCACCTTAGCTAATAACTTCTTCCCTACCTTCTACTAAACTAACACACAAGGACGTATCACTTTAATACCAACTCAACCTCATGCCAAAAGATTCGGCTATACATACATTCAATAAATTGCCCTTACTACTTTTCTTGCCATTACGCCTCTAAACCCCCAGTTTCAACCAGCACAAGAAAATAAGATGAACAACAAGTTGCTAGTGAATCGAAATAGGCCTCACACAACTTCACTAGACTTTGATTTTGTATTTTGAACAAGAAAATGAGAGAAATGACAAGGCAACTATGCTAGTGAATCGAAAGAGCCCCACACGGCTTCACTAGACTTTAAGTTTCAACAACACAATGATAACAAGATTACAAGAGTTAGAGACTTGATACACAATAATCAATGATATAAGAATACATATCTTACTTTGTATGAATAAAAATCTGAGTCAAACACTTTCCCAATAGACTACTATACAATCCACACATGCTACTAGCTACCACATTAGTCTATCACTATAAAGAGGTAAATCATCCTCAAACATCAATTATTCAACTAAAATATTTGGGTGGAATACAGTTCCAATATTCTGCTACATATCATTCCCCTTTTTAGGCACGACATCTGCAATATAAATTTTGAAAAGGACTGAATACACTTAATACTGCAGGCTGAAAAGCACGATTTCATCAAGATCAAGATTCACTCTAAAATCAATACACTCTGAAGAACTAACAGACTCTTCTCAAGCCCTTGCACAATTTTAAAATCTTATATGGCTCAATCAGAAAGGACCATACCATTTAAATTCTAAACTTCTGCACTTGATTCACCTCAACAATGAGACATATCTGAGCACATCAAAGTAAGGAAGGAATTAGGATAACTTTACTTTCGTATGGGCAACACCACAACACGAATTAGAATATAAAAAAGGAACATTCTGACTCCATAGCATGAACTAGAACATGAAAAAAAGGAAACATTATTAAACGCCTAGTACCCTCCTGCCTATAAGTGTGGCACGCTACACACCCATAAACAAGACTCTACCTAACACGATTTCACAGACACCCTGGAACCATGAACCGTGCTCTGATACCAAGTTTGTCACGACTTGAATTAGGGCCTGGCCGTGATGGACATCCTAAACCATGAAGGCCCGAGCGTCCGACTCTATCTGGTAATCATGTACAACATTCATATAATAAAAGAAAATGCAAAAATATAATTTGATACGAAAACATAGTCATACTCTGGATTTAGTTTAACAATAAGGAATGAAATCCGAAATCAACTAAACAACATCTGGAACAGTCTGTGAAATCGTGTTAGGTAGAGTCTTGTTTATGGGTGTGTAGCGTGCCACACTTATAGGCAG
>NW_025819307.1:0-2287 GCF_002878395.1 Capsicum annuum
TCTTGCTTTATTCAGAATGCAGATAAGAGGTGCTCCTATAGTTAAATCCTTTACAAGAAAAGTAAAAGGAAAAATTCTATTGAGGTTAGATTGTCTTTGCAAAATTGATTGACTAAATGAGCTTGCATTTGATAGCCGGAGCATACAAAATATTACAGAGTTTAAAGGCAGTATTTGATACAGTATAGTGAGTATTAATAATTTGAGTAATAGAAATCACATTACCAATACCTATTGTCACTACCTGAAGCCCTTTGAAGTCCTACACATTATGGAGTGAGTTGGTATCAGAGGTGATGTGGTGAGACACACTTGAATCAAGAACCTAGGGGTAACTCGATGTTGTGTATGAAGCAAAATTTGCTTTTTCTTCAAAGCAGTTATGGGATTGAGAGCGGAAAACATTTTTTGTATGCCTAAATTTATCACAAAGTTGACAGTGGACTCATGAGGATTTGTGTTAGAAGTTGCGCCACTGGGAATTATCCATTGGATTGTGCCACTAAGAATCATCCATTGGATACTAAGAATGAATGCTTTGATTAAGCTGCCTATTTCGGGGACACCAATTATTGTTGTTGGTTGGGCATCGATTGTTGTGTGGGGCTAACAGAGGATTTGTCACTCGTTGAGCAGCAACTGCTGTGATCTGGGTTGTAGTGTTCTTTAGGTCCTTATGTTTGAGGAACAGTTCATGATCAAGAAGCTTGTCACAATGTTCTTCATAGCTGATAGAAGAGTCCTGTGCCCGTATGGCTGCAGAGATCTCGCAAAACTCTGGCCCGAGTCCACTTAATATCTTTAGCACTAGTTCTTCATTATTAATGGGTGAACCTGCTGTGGCCAGTTCATCAAAGAGAGAGCAAATATCTCACATATATTCAATAATAGATTTGTTATTTTTACTGACTCGATTGAGATGGTGATGAAGGCTGAAGACGCGGGTTTACGATTTGTTTACAAAAGAAGTGTGAAATTGATCCCACACAACTTTGGAGTTGCTAGTAAAAGCTATCATGGGTGCGATTGTGGCATCTACAGAGTCCATGAGAGCATTTTGGATCAATTTATAACCAATCATTGCATGTAGGGTTGGTTATCTCAAGGCAGTTAGTTTTTATTGTTTCAATAGGGACCAAGTTGGTGCCGTCAAGATGACCATAGGTCATGGACATGAAGCAACATGGTAATTTGAGCCATCCAGATGGTGAAATTAGGGCTACCAGTTAGTTTAATGGGCAGTTGTGATGATGGACTGTATTGAATCAAGTGTTTAAGGACGGGGCCTACATCGACATTAATAACAGGAGTAGAAGTGGCCATCTCTACAAAGAGGAAGGGAAAAAAATTGGATCTTGGACTCGTTAAGAGTTTTTTGGCACTGGTACCATATAAGTGTAGAGAAAAATAGTGTGAAATTGTATTTATTAGTATGTCTCCAATGGAGTTTAAATACAACGTGAACAAAATAGAATGTGCTAGCATGAATCCTAATAACTAGGAGCAGATAAACATGGGGATAAACTGTACAACCTTAAAGCTTAAATTTATTGGACTCATCCTATTTTATAGCTGTGTGTGGTACGTGCTCTGTAACATATGGTACATGCTCTATTAGTCACAAGAAGCCTTATTTTTTCATAGAGTTTCACAATTACGTTATCTGCTTCAGTATTTTTTTATAACAAGATTATACTAATGTGAATAATGTGAAATTGCCAATAATAAAGCTCTGTACAATTCATTTATTTTAGTATTTCCTTTTCCCCATGTCTAGTTCCTCTATAATAGTTGTCTCACATAATAAGAATTGCTAACTCACAAATAAAATATCTTCTCATTGATTCAATTAACCGACTCTAACAAACTGTATGCTACTCAGAAAATGTCTAGTTCCTCTACAACTCATCAGTATACACTATTCCATTAATAAACTTAATTGAATCTAACAGAATGATTAACCTCCCAACTAGTTCTGTACATTCTAACTTAGACATCTATTATTTTCACCTTGCACAACGGCTGATCCTCAATGCACAACAGCTAATCATTGCAATCCCCATTCACTTGTCCATTTAAGAGATCCAAAAAGATACAGAAATCAGGATAAAACAGTACTGCCCAGTTCATTTCCTTTGATAGTTTAGATACAAACAACAGGATATATTTGACCTCGGGTATATGCATCACATTTTGATCTTATGCCCTTATAGTAAGTTGGAGGATCCTATATGACTAACATTTGCAGCACTCCCAGTTGGTAACTGCACTATTCTCCTTTAACTTT
>NW_025819308.1:0-1001 GCF_002878395.1 Capsicum annuum
ACTCTTTTACCCTAACAAATTGTTGCTCTAATAATGTTGCTAAATATCAAGCTTTAATACTTGGACTTGAGATGGCAGTTGACATGAAACAACTGCAATTACAAGTCTTTGGTGACTCCCAATTGGTGATCAAACAAATTTTGGGAAGCTATAAAGTCAGAAAGCCTGAGCTACGACCATATCATGATTATGCACAAAAGTTGATGGGGTGTCTTGGAGGAGTAACTCTCCAACATGTGCCAAGGAGAGAAAATAAGCAAGCTGATGCCCTAGCTGCTCTGGCCTCAACCCTGACTCTTCCAAATCAGTCCCAATTTATTGTCCGCCAAGAATGGGTAGTACCACCGTCAGATGAGGATATGGAAAACAAAGTTGAATACCTCGTTGCCGTGTCTGAAGCTGTAAAATAATATTGGCGACAACCTATCATTGATTACTTATGTTATGGGATAATTCCAGAAAATCCAAGGAGAACGACTGGTATTCGTCGTCGTTCACCTCGCTTCCTTTACTACAAAGACATACTGTATAGAAGATCATTTGAAGGAGTACTCTTACGATGTTTGGGAGAGGAAGAAGCAATTCAAGCTTTGCAAAAAGCGCATTCGAGAGTTTGTGGATCACATCAGTTTGGACCGAAGCTCCATTTTTATATTAAAAAGATGGGATATTATTGGCCAACGATGGTGAAAGATTTCTTGGACTATGCTAGAAGATGTAAAGCTTGCCAACTCCATGCAAATTTCATACATCAACCTCCAAATGTACTACATCCAACTGTAGTGTCTTAGCCATGCAATGCTTGGGGAATGGATGTTGTTGGTCCACTACCAAAGTCTTCTGGTGGACACTTATACATCTTGGCCGCGACAGATTACTTCTTAAAATGGGCCGATGTTGTTGCTCTCAAGGAAGTAAAGAAAGAAAATATTGCGAACTTCATTCGAGTGAATATCGTCTACCGCTTTGGAATCCCTCAATATATAATAACTGACAATGGC
>NW_025819309.1:0-1026 GCF_002878395.1 Capsicum annuum
ATATTTGAGCCTTTTCTATTACTAAATATTAATTCAGTTCAAAGATCTGTTTGTCGTGTCTTCATGTTTTTCTCTTAAACATGTCAAGATTTCTTTTTGAAATCTAAGAGAAAATGGTCTATTACCCCTCTCCCCAAACCTTTAGTCGAAATCCCAACTACATACTCAACCTTTAAAGGTGACCTATTACCCCCCTAATCTATTTTATCCTATATTTATTATCCCCAAAATGGTAACCTGTCAACATAAACCAAGTAATAAGACATTCGTGCATTTCACGCGCTTAGCCAACGCCTAAACAAAACAAAATATCTTTTTCACAATTTCATTTTCAATTTCGTCTCTCTTCTCTCCTCTCTCCTCTCTCTAAACTTTTCATCTTCCTCTCTCCTCTATCTTCACTCTAAACCGCGATTTCATGTATTTTGGGGGGGGGGGGGGGGGGGTTTTTTTTAATCGAAATATTTTGGTTGTGGATTTTCAAAGAATCATCTTGTTTCTGTTACAAGGTATTTTTTTTCGTAAACTGAAAAAAATTGAATTAGGGTTTTTAGCTAATCTCCAAATTTACAAATTAACTGGTTCTTTCTATTATGACGTGGTCTAAGTGTTCGATTAACTGCATAATCCGTTCGTAAGTACATGTTTTGTTGATTTTTTAAGTGGGTTTATTAGAAATTAGGGCTTTTCTCCAATTTGTTGTTAATATGAAAACTTAAAAATTCAATTGTGTTTAATAGGATGTGCGTGTTAATATGTTGGTAATTTGAGGAGTGATTTTTTTCAAAATTAAGTTAAAATTAATTAGGATTTTATGCTAAACCCCAAAATTAAAAATTAATTAAGTGACATTAAGTTGTGGTTTTTGCTATTATGTTGTCTACATATTTGATTAACAGCATATTACGTTCCTAATTACATCAAATTAGAATTTTTATTGATTGTTTAAGTTGGTTTATTAGAAATTAGGGTTTTTCTTCGATTTGTTGTTAACATGACAAAATTTAAAAATCAATCGTGTTTAAT
>NW_025819310.1:0-2004 GCF_002878395.1 Capsicum annuum
TCATTTTGAATTTAAGTTAGTTTAATAACTTGTAAAGTTAAATAGTGAGTTGAAAGTGATTAAGTGTAGGTACTTGAAATGTGAACTTCTTATTTAGAATGTAGTTTAGTTTGGTAACCTGTATAGTGAATTAGTGACTTGAAAGTGATTTAGTGAAGGTACATGAAATGTAAATATTTTATTTTTAATTTAGTTTAGTTTCGTAACTTGTAACGTGAATTAGTGACTTGAAAGTGATTAATTGTAGGTAGTTAAAATGTGAGCTTGTCATTTGGAATTTAGTTTAGCTTGATAACTTGTTAAATGAATAAGTGACTTGAAAGTGTTTAAACGTAGTTATTTGAAATGCAAATATTTCATTTTGAATTTAATTTATTTTGATAACTGGTAAAGTGAATTAGTGACTTGAAAGTGATTAAGTGTAGGTACTTTAAATGTAACCTTTTCATTTTCCATTTACTTTTCTTTTATTACTAGTAAAGTGATTTAGTGACGTGTAAGTGGTTAAGTATAAGTATTTTAAATGTGAACCTTTCATTTTGAATTTTGTTTAGGTTTGTAACTTGTAATTTGAATAAGTGATTTAAAAGTATATAAGTGTAGGTACTTGAAATGTTAACTTTTTATTTTGAATTTAAGTTAGTTTAATTACTTTTAAAGTGAAATAGAGAGTTGAAAGTTATTAAGTGTAGGAACTTGAAATGTGAACTTTTCATTTTGAATTTATTTTAGTTTGGTATCTTGTACAGTGAACTAGTGACTTGAAAGTCTTTAAGCATAGGTACTTTTAATTTGAACTTTTTATTTTGAAATTAGTTTAGTGTAGTAACTTTTAATGTAAATTAGTAACCTGAAAGTGTTTAAGTGTAGATACTTGAAATGTGAACTTTTGTTTTGAATTTAGTTTAGTTTGGTAACTTGTAAAGTGAATTAGTTACTTGAAAGTGATAAATTGCAGTTCTTGAAATGTGAACTTTTCACTTTAATTTTGTTTCGTTTGATCGCTCGTAAATTGAATTAGTGACCTGAAAGTGTTTAAGTGTAGGTATTTGAAATGTGAACTTTTTATTTTGAATTTAGTTTAGTTTGTTAAATTGTAAAGTGAATTAATGACTTGAAAGTTATTACATGCAGTACTTGAAATGTGAATCTTTCATTTAAAATTTAGTTTAGTTTCGTAACTTGTAACGTGAATTAGTGACTTGAAAGTGATTAATTGTAAATAGTTAAAATGTGATCTTTTCATTTGGAATTTAGTTTAGTTTGGTAACTTTTTAAATGAAAAAGTGACTTGAAAGTGTTTAAGTGTAGTTACTTGAAATGCGCACTTTTCATTTTGAATTTAGTTTACTTTGATAACTGGTAAAGCGAATTAGTGACTTGAAAGTGATTCAGTGGAGGTATTTGAAATGTGAACTTTTTACTTTAAATTAAGTTTAGATTGGTAATTTGTTAAGGGAATTAGTGACATGAAAGTGACTAAGAGTATGTATTTGAAATGTGAACTTTTCATTTTGAATTTAGTTTAGTTTGGTAACTTGTAAAGTGAATTAGTGGCTTGAAAGTGATTAAGTGTATATATTTGAAATGTAAACTTTTCATTTTGAATTTATTTTAGTATGGTAACTTGTTAAATGAATTAGTGACATAAAAGTGACTAAGTGTAGGTACTTGAAATGTGAACTTTTCATTTTGAATTAAGTTTAGTTTGGTAACATGTGATGTGAACTAGTTACATGAAAGTGATTTAAGCGTAGGTACTAGAAATGTGAACTTTTCATTTTGAATTTATTTTACTTTGGTATCTTTTAAAGTGAATTAGTGACTTGAAAGTGTTTAAGTATAGGTAATTTAAATTTAAACTTTTTATTTTGAATTTAGTTTTGGTGAAGTAACTTCTAATGTAAATTAGTAACCTGAAAGTTTTTAAGTGTACATACATGAAATGTGAACTTTTGTTTTGAATTTAGTTTAGTTTGGTAACTTGTAAAGTGAATTAGTTAC
>NW_025819311.1:0-1263 GCF_002878395.1 Capsicum annuum
TATCTTTCTAGCTGAGTAAACTAGAGATAATATTATTTCACTATTATGTTTCCCTACTTCAGATTAATAAATTCCAAAACCTTTGCTTCCCTCAATTCCAGGAGGAAGAACCTATCCAGAAAAGCAGTGGCAAACTCCTCCTATTTTATGGGCCCTACATCTGCAACCCTTTCTGCCTTCCACTGCATAAACCATGAGTAGGCCACATCCTGCGACTGATATGCGGCCAACTCAACACTCTCACTAGCAGTCAGCCCCATAATATTCATAACCTTCTGCACCTGATCAAGGAATTCCTGTGGGTCTTCATCTGATTTACACCAAGTAAATAATGGGGGATTCATTTGGGTAGAGTCTTGAATCCTGGCTGCAGTAGTATTGGCCACTGGGTTGGCCATAATGGCAGCTGGCATTCATTCTAGGCTGCTACTAAATTGGCTAGAGTAGTAAATGCAACCCTGAATTCCGCATGGGAGACATGGTCGTTTAGAGGATCTGCTTAGATGGGCTAAGGGGTTGGCTGATTTCCTATCATTCTTCCGTTCTTCTTGGGAGGCATGTTCTATAAATAGAAGAAAGAAAAGGATTAAACTGAGAGATTAATTTAAGCTTATGATCACTCGCACGACATGAATACTGAAAGAAGGGAAACTTTTCCTAAAAACATTTCATAGCCTCCTGTTCATAAGTGTGGCGCGCTGCACACCCATGCACAAGACTTTACTTGATGCGGCTTTCAGACTTCCTAGGACTCTGTTGAACCTTAGGCTCTGATACCAAGTTTATAACACCCCGTAACACCCCAAGTCTGTACCCCAGATGCTACATGGTGCAAGCGACCCCAAAGGACCACCAGCTAACCCATTACTGGTATATGCTATGAGCACTGAATAACAATAACACTACAATAATGATATTACTAAAATAAATACGAAAGGTAGGCTGAAATCGCCATAAGGTTCATTACTGAAAACACATACTGAATACTAAAAGCTGAATACTGAAATACTCTAGTCTAAAAGCCTCTAACTATTTGCATTATGAAGTTGATGGGACAAGTCCCTAACTAACTTCGGCTACTAAAAAGTAAATTGAAGTACTGAAATAATAACTTATCCTCTAACTATGAGGAGTCACCACTAAGTCTACTGCTGATAGTTGGGCTGCTAAGAACGGTCAGAAACCCGCCATAGTGTAAAACAAAAGTATGTGTCAATACTTTGAATGTACTGGTATGCTAAGTGAGGTAGGCTGATATGCATG
>NW_025819312.1:0-1643 GCF_002878395.1 Capsicum annuum
GCACTTCAAACTTAAGGATTTCAATCCGCATACTAACATAAAGTCATGAAAATTTAATAAAGATTCAATCTTAGAAGTCATATTACAACATTAACATGTGTACAATTAAGCCCACAACATGGAATTCAAAATTTATATTTTGAAAAGAGTTTCTTGAGCTCCAAGGGTGGAAAGAACCCTTAGATGAACACTTTGCATACCTTAGTTGATGATTTCTTGAAGATTAGTGGAGGAAAACTTGAGTTCTTGATTTGGAATTAATCACCTAGGGTTGTTCTTGAGAAATTGTGAAATAGTGAATATATTTAGCCAAAAAGGGGCTAAGTTTCGTGTTATGAGGGCTGAAGGTCGGGAAAAAAGACCTAATTACCCTTAAGGATGCGGTCATTTAATAATTGAAAATTGGGCACCGATGCGGTTGTCGACGCGGTGCGCCAATGGCATCGACGGGATAATCAATGCGTCGTGCCATGATCGTGCCGTGTCTCAGGAGTTTGACTCTGGCAACGCGCAACAATATTAATCAACGTGATAGGCGATGCGGCGCGCCAAGATCGCATTGGTCCAATGTTTTGGGATTCCAAACGTGGTCTAAACGCGGTCCAAAAAATCCAAAACTTGTCCGGGAACACCTATTAACCTTCCTGATCATGAATTAACAAAATTATAGACTTCTTAAGGACATTAAGGTCGCGAAATGAGATTGTCAACTTTTGAAGTCTAAAAATAAACTAAGTCTGAAAACTTAGCTAGAATTTTCTAAGCCTGGACCCCTTGACAAGCTTAAAGACTGAATTAAGCTAGGAATTTTGCGGGGTCTTACAATGCAATATTTTGACTTCTTGTTCTTTCTGTTTTGATGATCTTCGCAGCTGTTAAACCAGAAAGAAGAGTTAGTATCAGGGCATCTAACTAATTTTCAGGTACCAAATCTAAATATACTAATTTCTTCATTATCTGTAATAGTTCTTTACTCATGACATTAGATTGTTTCTAGATTTTCTGTATATTTGTGGTTATGATTGAATTTCATTATAAGTGACCTAATTATATAACTAAGTTGAGGTTCTATTAAGAATAGGTTATTTATACCCTTATAAGATAGGAGCAAGGTCGGAGTATATTCTTACCTTTAAATCAACTTTATGGGATTACGCTGAATATGTTATTATTATTGTAATTATGAAAATATTCTTATACGTATATCAATCTCTCTGTAGATTGGGACAACATGTGTATATATGTCTCTCTCTGTGTGTGTATATATATATATAGAGAGAGAGAGAGCAAACTGATGTTTAGGTTTTCAGTTACCAGGATCATATGAGTAGTAAAAAAAAATCCTTGTGTCCACATATAAAAAGTTCTGGGGAAGCTAAGATTTTCGGTTGTATCTTTATTAAATTGAAATATGTAAAATGATTATACCTCCCATGTGTCCTTCAACTTTGTTCATGTTTATAATTTTTATTAGGCACGAAACTATGAATCCTAAATTTCAGCATCACTATGAAGAAATCCAAGAGATAATCTTTTGTCGTTTTTCTATCAAAACAATAAAGAAGTTCATACATTTGAAGTTTATTATTTGCTGAATATCGTTATTTCCCTGAACCTGATCTTCCTGGAGTTACTCTCACTGA
>NW_025819313.1:0-1216 GCF_002878395.1 Capsicum annuum
ATTCTATCCAAATACCTAAAAAATCTACTACATACCTTCTCACAAGTAGTACTAGTTTACAACTACCAATAAAAAGAAGGTCAAGGGGGGTAAAGTCACATAATAGACATGGTCAACCTTAATCTTATATTATAACCCCATACAATCTTATCTACTTATACGGCTTTCTCATATCACACTTACTTACCCAAGCGTACATTTAGACTACCTTCAAATTCCACAAACAACCATGAGTTTATAATTATAACTTACTGGGTCATCTAGCCATTTTCATACTTCAAGCAGACAACAATTTACCTCAACTAATAACTCTCTCTCTACCTTCTACTAAACTAACACTCAAAGACATATCACTTTATTACCAACTCAATCTCATGCAAAAAGATTCGACTATACATATATTCAACCAACACAAGAATAACAAGTTGAATAACAAGTTGCTAGTGAATCAAAATAGGCCTCACACGGCTTCACTAGACTTTGATTTTTGTGTTTTGAACAAGAAAATGAAATGAATAACAAAGAAACTATGCTAGTGAATTGAAAGAGCCCCGGACGGCTTCACTATACTTTGATTTTTTAAAAAAAAAATGCTATGATAACAAGATTACATATTACAAGAGATAGAAAATTGACACACAATATTCAATGATCTAAGGATACACATCTGACTCTGTATAAATAAAAATCTGAGCCAAACTCTTCCCCCACAGACTACCATACAATCCACACATGCTACTAGCTACCACATTAGTCTATCACTATAAAGTGGTAAATCATCCTCAAACATCGGTTATTTAACTAAAATGTTTATTTACAAAAAAGTCACCCTCACTCTGACTTCTAACTTTGTGACTTTATATCATCAACCTCTTAGTCTAATCTCTCTACTAATAGGTCATGACATCGACTCTTTAACTTATACTACTAATCAGGTGGAAATACAGTTCCAATATTTTGCTACACATTATTCCCCCTGAAGCATGACATTTGCAACATAAATTTTTAAAAAGATATGGAATACTCTTAATACCGCAGGCCGAAAAGCATGATTTTATCAGAATCAAAGTTCACACAAAAATCAATACACTCTGAAGAACTAACGGACTCTTCTCAAGTCCTTGCAAAATTTTAAACTCTTATATGGCTCAATCAGAAAGGACCATACTATTTAGACTCTAAACTTCTGCACTTGAATCACCCAAATAACGAGACA
>NW_025819314.1:0-1473 GCF_002878395.1 Capsicum annuum
GATATATAGACAGATTTAAGTATAATAAAAAATGAGTGAATTTAGGCCTTAATACGATTTATCAAAATAGTTTAAGTCAAGATAAGTCACTAAAAGTGACTGAATTAGAACCACGGGATTCGAGGGGTGCCTCACACCTTCCCATCGGTCAACAGAATTCCTTACCCCGTCTTCTGCTTTCGCAGACCAATGAAGAGTCATTTTCATTTGATTACGGATTCAAAAGGTGACTTGGAACACCATAGCTCAATTTCAAGTGGCAACTCTATAAATAAATTAATCCCTAATCAATATCGTCACTTTAATCAGAAAAACCCTTCGACTCGACCCTCAAGCAAAAAAGGGGTGTGACATCTCCGACGACTCTGCTGGGGACTATTAGAATTTGAACTTTTAATATTTACTTTTACTTGCTTTAATTATTTTTGTTGTTGTGTTTGTTGGCCTAATGTGCTACTTGTTGTTCATTTATCGCTTTGATATTGATTGAATTGTATTATAAATTGTATTTTTTTGCGCACCCCTTTTGAGTCTTTGAAACTAGGATAGAAGAAATGTAGCGTATGCATCCTACCTTCTTTTTGAGATAGCCAGAGTGTCAAGGCACCTGATTAAGGATTATTAGTCACACATGTTAAGCGGGGTTCGAATCGACAACGAAGGCGGAGTAGCACTGCTAACGGATAAGTTGTTCCTCCCCGACTCTAGTGTCTGCTCGGGTAATCTAGTCTAGACACCTATTCCTATTAGGTTAAACTTAGAAGAACTGAAACTCAGAATCTAGTTATCCCTATTAGGTTCCGCTTTATTTGCATCGTGTGCATTTGACTTAGCGGGACTCGGCACAGGAGTCGGGTCTATCTAGGACAGGTGTCCCTCTTTATACATGTGTCCCTCTTTATAATGACCAACATGTACATCCTACATGCTCTTTGACATTTATTTAGAAGGCTATTTGATTGTTGATCGGCTTTTAATAACTTGGTAAAATGCAAGAGAGTATATTGTCCTCCAATTTAGTAAATCACTTTTCAAAGAAAATAAAAAATTTGCATAGTTTTTTAAGGTTTTCATGAACTATTTAGCGGGATACCTAGGAGGCCCTATTTAGCGGGATACCTAGGAAGCCCTTTTTCGGGATACGACCCTGTCTTTTGAAACAATTTTTCTGCTTCTAGAAAGAAGAAAAAAATTTCTGCTTTTCAAAAAAAGTAGAAGCAGAAAATTACTTTTGTAATGACTAAAATATCTCTATCACTCTCTCTCTCACACACACACTCTAATATATATATATATATATATATATTAACATATCTTATAAGTATGATTAAAATTTTGATTTTAATACTTTATACTTCAAATTTACATCATAATTCTTTACTTTATTTATGATTTATAAATTATTATTTTATTTTTACTCATTTTATTTAAATAAATTTTAAAAAATCATCGATGATGATCCGAAGAATATAA
>NW_025819315.1:0-1756 GCF_002878395.1 Capsicum annuum
AAGGGAATTTAGTTTTGTTTAGACATGAGTAGATGGAAATATCAACGGCCATGTGAGAATTAGAAGATGAATAAGTGAGCATGGTCTTTAAGGGAAAGGAATAGTTGAGAGAATATTTTAGAAGTATATCTAAGATTGCTAGTAAGGTGTTGCATTGCCTAAGGCCCAGAAATTCTATCCCAGCCTATAATTGAAAGGGGTCTATGTTCCAAGCTATAGAGTCGTAGAAATATTGTAATCTCTTATTCAGATGCATTTTTCAAATCATGCCCAAAATTCTTTGCTCCCTCATATCATTAGACCTCCCTAGGAGGGTCTTGATGAAATTCTCCACTTGAGTATGAGTATCTAGTATGATTTAGTTTGGATAACCAGCAGTCCAGTTTAACAATCAGACAGATAGATTTCTATATTTTTCTATTTTCCGAACTAGTCTGGTCTTACTACCTGAAGTTTCATAAGTACGGTCATTCCAGTAAATAGTTGTCGCACCCATGAAAATTTGTGAATTCAGCTCAGTATATGTATCAGGCATCAGTTTTAGAATTTGGATATCTAGTCATGATTCAGTGTGTAAGTAATCAGTGAACGATCTTTGTTTTTCAAGTGTTCCAGCTCAGACAGTGTAATACCCCATTGTGTAATCTTAGCCTCATTTTCTCATGATTTATGCCTGCATAAATTATCACTTTGCAATCTATAAGTACGATCACAGCATGAGCACATCAAGCAAGTTCTACACTCTTTGCATGAATCAGCTCATTACGAAAAGTAAAGACAAGTTCAGTCAAAGATAATAGTCATCCTTCCTTCAGCTCCTTTCTAATCAAAGATTCAGCTATATAGTTATTCTTATTATAAGTTCGTGCACTCACAAAAGTGCTCAAAGTTTTAGAATAAGGTAGAATCAGTTTAGCAAGTTATTTCATCCGTACACCCTCAGTTTTTCTCTATATTCTTAGCCTATCTAGCCTCATTAAAGGAAGAATATTCCCAAGGGGGATATATTGTAATACCCTGAATTTTCCTTAAGCCTAATTTAGTCTCTATAAGATTGAGGAATGAATTCCAAAGTGAGTAATCTTTAAATCATATAGAATTTTCCTAATTTTGACTTTTTTTCCATGTGAGAAATTGAATTAGCTTTCCAATGATATAAGATTCACCCAAATCAGATAATCAAGCAAGAAGTTATGGCTAATTGAAGTTCCAGTCGTATAACACCATAATTTTAGTGTTTGGCGCATTGTGGAGAGGGTCTATTTAACAATTACCAAATTTTAGTGGAACTACAGGATTATGATGCGTCATGCTGAAGTTCCAGGTCCCAACTAGGGAGACAACGCGATGGCTCCGCATCGCGGTGACTCCCAGATTCCCATTTGTCAATTTCCAGTGAGCCACCACGATAGTGGCGCGTCATGGTGGCCCATAAAGTCGGGTTTCTAGTTTAATTTTTTCAGCTTCGTACAGAAGTTAAAATGCATTTTGGACTTTTTCCAATCCTCTTAATCTATACAAACATCAGAATTAAGGTCACTACAAGCATCATATGAGAATTTTTTCAAGATTTCCCTCAACCAAAAACCCTAAGCATCCAAATCCTCTTCCAAGAACCTCAAGGGTTCACCATAGATTTTCTAAATTGAGTCAAGATTAAAGGTTCCCAAGTCAAAGGCTTCAAGAACCCTCATTCAAAAGTACGAATCGAGTCCCAAAAGATAGATTTCATCCAAAGCTTCTAATTCAAGGTATG
>NW_025819316.1:0-1294 GCF_002878395.1 Capsicum annuum
TCATATATTCGTTGAATAATCTGGTTTAACTCTTTTCTGAAAATTTTTTGATTATATTGGTACCATACGTGATCAAAAGTAGCGGAGACTTGGTCAATTAAGCTCCTTAACATTGCTTTGAAATAATGTGGAGATTGTAGTGTGTGGATCTATTTGTGTGAGTGTTATGATTGACACATTCTTTAACTAATTGACTCGATTGCAAGCCATACTTTTCATAATCTTAAGATTGATGTATTTAGAAATTTTTTACAGTCCACATGTTTATAGGTAGCAAGTGAATCACTGTTTTCCTTTGCCTAAAATGTTGTATTTTTTGTTGAATAATTTATCTATAAATGTAAGGACTCTTGAGAACATACATTAATTCATTCACCTTTTTCTTTGCATGAACCCACTTGGGAGTCCCATTGGACTCTCACATTATGAATTGGGCCATTGAGGCCCACCCCCTTTAGAAAACTTTGAACACTGATTATAAAGAACAAGTAAGAGGAGTTGAAAGAAGAAGGAGGGGTCAAAATCCCACATTCGAAGCGGCTAAGAGACAAAAGTCTCATTTGTTATTTTATTTTATTTTAGTTAATCATCGTTGTCCTTGTTTATTTTTATTCGTTTATTTATTCCTTTATTCATTTGGGCCTCGAACCCAAAGTTGTAAATTTAATGCAGGTGGTGTGAGACTCGAGCCAAAGGCTCGAAAACTAGACTAAGACAGGTGAAATGGTTTGAAAACCTAACTAGATTAGGACATGGCCGACGGTTTGGGCTTGAAAGCCTAAATCACTACTTCCCCACTTTTCTCCCCTTTTCCTTTCGTTTACTTAATTACATGTTTCTTTGCGAACTTAGTTAAAATCCCTAACTAAGTCGCCTATAAACTGGTTTTGCATAAACACTAAAATATCACTATAATTGCTTTTCTTTGCAGAAATCAACTTTTTTCCAAAGTTAGTCAAAGACGATTTTCAAACAGTCCGAATAACCGCTAGTTAGCGGACGTTTTAGGTGCCTAACACCTTCCTAAAACGTTAATAGGAACCGCTTACTCAGAATCTCTTAACTTAAATGATTTTTCTATTTTAGATCATTTAAAGTGTTTTATTAAGGTTTCTTAATTCCTTTTCAAAATTAAGTGGCGACTCTTTCAAAAATCAAAAATTTCCGCAAAACAATAATTATATTTTTAGAAGTTTTGACGGAATTGTTTTGGTCTTTAGGCCTTCCCCAAATTTGTTTGAATTGACATACGTATATATGTACATGTTTTAATGTTGATGATTGAATTGAGAGC
>NW_025819317.1:0-1195 GCF_002878395.1 Capsicum annuum
ACTCATGTATTATGGATTTTTATTGATGGTCATGTACTCAAGAAATTCAAGTTGTGTCAATTTCCTTCCATCTAGTCCTGGGGGCCCTTGTACCCTAAAAATATAGTTGTGTGCCTAGAGCCATGTCATGTTTTCACGATACTCTCAGTCAGTCATGTGACTTAGGAAAACTCAGTAATCTCAGTAATCTCAGTAATCTCAGTAATCTCAGTGCTCAGTAACCTCAACAACCTCAGTATTCACAGTCAATCTTAGTAACTTCAGTATTCTCAACCAGTCCTCAGAACTCAGTACATTCCGTCAGTCATTAGAATCCAGTAAACTTAGTTTAGCTGTGCTAAACAATATCACTAGTATCAGTCCAGTTATTTAGTATCAGTTCAGCTAATCTGTTCCGTTCAATTATTTAGTTAAGCTTATTTATTCAGTTCAGTTTCCTTTAGATGGGAGTAGAAGTTAGCACCGAGTGAACCCAAGGATGGGAACTCACCCACCAGTTCAGGGTGTGATTCTTAGTAGTCATCCTTGTGTTCCAGAACTACGTAGCCAGCGTAGGTTGAGACATCTTAACCTATTAGATTAGGTTTGATGATGTGGCTTAACCCATCAATTTAGGGTTCCCACCATTCTCATTGAGTACCTGCCAGTACAAGGTTCTCACAGCTGTCCTTACCAGTGGCACGGTATTGACACCCCTCCAGTCGGGGTAGAGATTAGACCCTAGCTTAGCTATTATAGCATATTTGGGGCATGTAGGTTAGATCACTACTTCCCATAATTTCAGTTACAGATTTTAGGACTGTCAGCTATAGCTACCAAGTCTCAACAAAGAACTCAGATAGCTCTTCAGATTTTAGTATATCTGGGCTGTCAAATATAGTCAACTTAGAAATATAGTGGAACTCAGATAGTTTCCTTCAAATTTATGGACTGCGAGATATAGTCACTTATGCTATCAATCACAATAGTTTTTAGAACTCATGCTATCAGTACTTATCTTCAGGACTGTCAGATACAGTCAATCAGACTAGTTCTTCATAATTTGAACTGTCAGAAACAATCATTCATTTACCAGTAATAAAATATCAATCTCTTAGTATATCAGTAATACAGTATCAGATCCATCACTTGTTAGTGATTTACATATCAATAGCAGTAAACTCAGTCTTTCAAAATCTCATTATCAGTACACTCA
>NW_025819318.1:0-1186 GCF_002878395.1 Capsicum annuum
ACTTTAGATCGATACTCATTGTTTAGATGTTAATCGTGCCTTTGAATAATGGTTCTTGGAGTTCTTGAACTAGGTGCTTGGAATCTTGAATAAATTTGCAGAATTAATGATGAACTTTGGAGGTTCTTGAAGTTAGATGTAGGAGCTTAGGGTTTTATTTTTGAGGGATTTTGATGAAATATAACATATAATGCTTCTAATAGGCTTTAATATAGGGTTTGGACAGATTTTGGGTGAGGGGGAATGACCAAAACGCCCCTAAAAATAAAAAAAAAATTTGAATCCATCCTTTGGTGGACTGTTTTGATAGTCTTAAGTAGATCAACCATAACTTTTTACTCCGATATTCAAATTGGATGAAACCAATTTCATTAGAAAGAGAACTCGCAGAGCTTTCCGTTGATATATAGTAGATCACCCAGATCATTATGTACAAAGAGTTATAATCGTTTAAAGTTGGAGCAAAAATACGCCAGGCCTCAGTACTTTTTCCTGCACATTTTACTGTTCACTACTATTCATGGTTCGATCGAAATGTTCATAACTCGTCGCTCGGGTGTCCGTTTTGGATGATCCACATATCGTTGGAAATCTTATTCGATAATATACGCAATGGTGGGTCATAATCTAAGACATTTAGCATGAAAAATTTATAATTCATTTTAGAAGATAGAACCCAACATGTTTACGCACAAAATTTCAACGAAAAATTTTTCGGGGTATTACATGTAGCCCGTGGGTGCCTGTTATAACAGTTGAGCTACATAGTCTAGGATAATATTTTACTTCATGCTAAGCCTTGTTCCCGATCCCGGCATATTATTTATACATGTATATGATATTGATTATATGGTTTTGAATTGGATTTGATTTGATATTATTTTGTCCCCTATTCCTGAGTTATATGCTAGTGTTCACTCCACTAACCATCTTCGGATGTTGTATCCCACTTCATGCAGGCACCGAAGATACTTCTATTTTTTTTATATAGAGTTAGGTTGATTAGCTCAATTCGTCAGTTCGTTGTGGTGAAGTTGTGAGCTTGCATTATCCGGAAGACTTGGACATTTCATCAGCTTCTTTTCATAGACTAGAACTAAGAGTTCACTTTATCATTAACATTATCATTGTCATTGTAATTGTCAGAGTCGAGGCCATGTCTCGAACAAGATCTGTTTTCGACTTT
>NW_025819319.1:0-1372 GCF_002878395.1 Capsicum annuum
GAACATGGAATCTTGAATAAATTTGCAGAATTAATGGTGAACTTTGGAGGTTCTTAAAGTTGGATGTAGGAGCTTAGGGTCTTCTTTTTGAGGGAATTTGATGAAATATAGTATACAATGCTTCTAATAGGCTTTAATATAGCGTTTGGATGGATTTTAGGTGAGGGAGAATGACCAAAATGCCCTTAAAAATCAAATAATTCTCGAATCTATCCTTTGGTGGACTGTTTTGATAGTCTGAAGTAGATCAACCATAACGTTTTACTCTGATATCCAAATTAGATGAAACCAATTTTATTAGAAATAGAACTCTCATATCTTTCCGTTGATATATAGTATCTCACCCAGATCATTGTGTACGAGGATTTATAATCGTTTGAAGTTATCTCAAAAATTTATTTTTGGTAGGCTGAAGTTGATCGACCATAACTTTTTGCTTCGATAGAAAAATTGGATGAAACCAATTTCATTGGAAAGAGGACTCACAGAACTTTCCGTTGATATATAGTATATCACCCAGATCATTATGTACAAGGAGTTATGATCATTTAAAGTTGGAGCAAAAATGCGCCAAGCCTCAGTACTTTTTCCTGTACGGTTTACTGTTCACTACTGTTCATAGTTTGATCAGAATGTTCATAACTCGTCGCTCGGGTGTCTGTTTTGGATGATCTACATATCGTTGGAAAGCTTATTCGATACTCTATGGAATGGTGGGTTATAATCTAAGACATTATGCATGAAAAATTTATAATTCATTCTAGAAGATAGAACCCAACACGTTTATGCATAAAATTTCAACGAAAAATGGTATTATAGTACCATAATCAGATATAATAGAGATAGGCGCACCATGCAACTTGACGATCTCCTGAATGAAGAGCTTAGCATAATCCTTTGCAGAATAATTAGTCTTCACTAGAAAGACTTGAGTAGACTTGGTCATCCTCTCCATGATGACCCAAATTGAATCAAACGAATGGCGAGACTGTGGAAAATCAGTAACAAAATCCATATTAATCACTTCCCATTTCAACACGGGCAACTCAATCTATTGAGATAAACTACCGGGCCTCAATTACTCCACCTTCACTTGCTGACAAACCATACACTTAGCCACAAAATTTGTCACATCCCTCTTCATGTTACTTAACCAATAGATCTCCTTCAAGTCATGGTACATCTTCGTCGAACCAGGATGAACAGTGTACCTTGACTCACAAACCTTAGTCAAGATTCTTTCTCGCAACCCATCAACATCAGGAACACACAGTCTGCCTTGGTACCTCAAGATACCATCACTACTAATATCAAAAGCCAGGATTTTTTGTTGACCCACATCACCCTTGGCCTTCATCAAAATAGAATCCAA
>NW_025819320.1:0-3529 GCF_002878395.1 Capsicum annuum
GTAAAGTCAAGCCTCACCTTTTTGAGTTGGAAAAAGTTGAAAAGTTACAAGACTTTACTTTCCCTCCAAAAGCAAAGTCATCCATTACAAAATTGTGAAGATTAAGGCTTCAAGTTGTTGAACAAAATGTATGGACCCGTGAGCAATACCATGCTGCCATGTCACCTTAATCATTGTTCACGTCGTTAATTAAGCTCAATTTGGATATTCTAGTTTCTAATTATTGATTCTTAGTTTCTTCTAATTGACTTGAGAACTAATTGGCAAGCTAGTACATTCCTATTAGGTTGTCAATTAGTCCTTTGAAGCCTTGTATTTGTGTCATTGTTTGTTTGTATGCTTTGGTCATTTGAATACGTTGTAACTCCTTGACTCTAGTCCGACGGGAATTCTTTCAGTCTCAAACAAGAATCCATTCCGGACAAGAGCGTACACATACCTTAAGGATTCACGAGTTACTTGCCAATCTACAACACTTGTGGAGCTTTAGTGTGAGTGAACCAAGAGAGTGTGAGTGAGTAGAAGAGTTTTAAACTAACTTGTTTGTTGCTTGTGTAGGTGATACCTTGAAAATGGAGGGAACCACATGTCAAACCATGGATTCTAATGAAATGGAGAATATGAGGGTCACTCTTGAGGCTATGACCTGAACTCTTGAAAGGTTGAGTACGGAAGTAAGAGCCATAAGGGGAGAAGTGACGACTATTAGTGGGAGGTTAGAACAAGTGGAGAGTCAAAGGAACTCTCACCCTTCTACTCCTTGACATGTTTCATCAAGTGGACATGATAGAAATTTCTCCGCCACCGTTACTCCCAAAACATGGCCATAATTACCAAATCCTTCACTAGCTCCACTAAATGCTATAAGCTAAACCACGCATAACCCCCTAAACCAAGACTTCAATAGATCAACCCATTTCCAAACTCCTTAAGTTCCACAAGAGGAACTTGGGCATCCAATACCTCCACTAAATCCAAACCCACCCTTCCAAGTCCCACTAAACCAAAGACCACCACCTCCACAAAATCCAATCCCTCCAAATCGAGTTCCAAACATCCAAAACCATCCCGTCCACTTTGAGGAATATGGTAGAGAGGATAATGAAGGGTATGGAGCCTTTGATAATAATTACATAAGAGAGGAGGAGATGAGAGAGGAGCGTGTGGATCCAAAAAGATACCAAGGGTATGGAGAAAGGGGAAACCGACATCAAGAGAGAGACGTAGGCATTGATACCATAAAATTGAGCCTACCTATCTTTAAGGGTGAAAGTGACCCCGAGGTATATCTTTCTTGGGAGTCGGCGTGTGATAAAGTGTTTCAAGTGAATGATATCTCGGAAGAGAAGAAGAGTTGTTATGCCATAGCTCATAGTGTTTCAAGTGAATGATATCTCGGAAGAGAAGAAGAGTTGTTATGCCATAGCTTATTTTGAAGGCTATTCTAACACTTGGTGGGAATACTTTAAGTGGTTCAACAACGTGTTGGTAGAGGGTCAACCACCACCATGGTTTTGATTGAGGTACCTAATGAGTCAATGATATCTTCTCGAAAGCTATCATCATGAGTTGCTTGCTAGATTGTACAACTTGCGGAAAGGGAATCGAAGTGTTATGGCATATTATGATGAGTTTCAACAACTCATGTTGAAACTTGGTCATCGTGGGGAACAAATTAGTCATGACATCATTCGGTTCAAGTGTGGGTTGAACAAAGAGATCTCTACTCATTTGACACTTCACAAGTTTGATACCATTGAAGGTATTTTCCAAGTGGCTCTTGAGATTGAAAGGGAACTTAAAGAAAGGTTGTCATTCAAAGTAAAGGGACAATCAACCTTGGGTTGGACGAGGGGCAAGGATATAGTTCAATCCTCTTTGGGGTAGCCCAAAAACAAGGACCAACCCACCACTACTAGGCTGCCTGAGCCAAAATAGTCCATAAAATCCCTCTGAGGCAAGAAGTTCACAAGTATCCTAATCTTAAAGGGTTCCAGCGCTTCAAGTGCCAAGGTTGGGGGCATAAAGCTAATGAATGCCCTAACCGATGCAATGTAATCCTAAGGGAAGGTAGATTGTATTTTTTATGTGAAGAAGTGGGTATTGAGGGTGATGAGAGTGAGGTCAAGCCTCAAGATAGAGAGACGGTCGAGAGGGAGCCATATGATGATGATAATGATTGAGAGGATGCTTATCCACAAGAAGGGGAATGCGTGGTTCCAAACTTTTTAGTGAGGCGTGCTATGATTAGTAAGGCAATAGATGATCCTGGCTAACGGGAGAATCTATTCCATACTAAATGCCTTGTGAAGGGAAGTGTGTGCACTATGGTGATAGATAGCGGAAGTTGTGTGAATGTGGTTAGTGTTGCAATGGTAAACTTTTTGAAATTACCGACTACACCTTACGCTAGTCCTTACAAGTTGCATTGGTTGAATGAATGTGGTGAGTTAATGGTCACGAGGTGCTTTGTGACGTGATACCAATGCAAGCTTGTCACTTATTGTTAGGAAGGCCTTGGTAATACGATAGGTCGACCAAACATGATGGAAGTTTCAATCGATATACATTTGAGAAGGATAGCCGAAAGGTCACTTTTCATCCATTATTTCCTTCCCAAGTGAATGAATTACACCAAAAGATGCGGGAATTGAGGGAAAAGGGAAAGAAGGCCGGGAGTAAGGGAAAAAAGGGGAATCTAAGAGTGAGGGGGTAGGGGAAGATGAGGGCCCCTTAAATTTTAAGGGGAACGGGAGCATGGTGATGATGTATCGGAGGAAGGAACTATTTGTAGATCATGAAGAGGACACTCCGATGATCCTCTTGGCTCATTATTTTAATACTAACCCCGTTAATATTTTCATTTCTCCTTCTATTTCTCATATTTTTTAGGATTATGAAGATGTCTTCCTAAAGGAATTGTCGAAAGGATTGCCTCCACTTTGGGGCATTGAGCACCAAATTGATTTTATACCAGGCTCATAATTTCCCAACAAATCAGCTTATAGAAGCAACCCGATGGATACCATGGAATTGCAACACCAAGTTGAGAAACTTCTTAAAAAAGGGTACATCAAGGAGAGTATGAGCCCTTGTGCGGTTCTGGTGCTACTAGTTCCCAAGAAAGACGGGACTTGGCGTATGTGCATTGATTGCCGAGCCATCAACAAGATAACGGTAAAATATCATCACCCTATTCCTAGTCTAGATGATATGCTTGATGAATTGAGTGGTTCGTATTTGTTTTCTAAAATTGGTTTGAGGAGTGGCTATCACCAAATCCGTGTACAACCGGGTGATGAATGGAAAACTGCCTTCAAGACTAAATTCGGTCTCTATGAATGGATGGTTATGCCATTTGGCCTAACAAATGCTCCAAGTACTTTCATGAGGCTAATAAATCATGTGATGAAGACATTTATCAGAAAGTTTGTTTTTTTTTACTTTGATGATGTGTTGGTGTATAGTAAGTCCTTAGATGAGCATGTAAATGCTTTACATGCTCATCTAAGGACTTACTATACACCAA
>NW_025819321.1:0-1037 GCF_002878395.1 Capsicum annuum
TGGAGAGATAGGTCTAGGCTAGTTCCTTACTGCTTTGGTCTTTTGAATATTAACCCAAATGGCTTCACTGGAAATAATATGACAAAGGAATGTTACTTATTTCAACCAAAATTCACACTTGCTAAACTTGAAGACTGGTTGGAAATCTTTAAGTGTCTGCAAGATAATGCTCTAAAAGTTTGCATGTTCATCCTTACTCCAAGAATAAACATATATATCATTAATAAAAATAATGGAGAACATGTCCAAGTAATGTTTGAAAACCCTATTCATCAAGTCCATAAAAGTTGTAGTAGCATTCATTAGTCCAAAAGACATAACAACAAATTTAAAGTGACCATACCCAGTTCTTTTTGTAATGTCATATTCTCTGACTCTGTGATAATGATATCTTAATATGAAGTCTATCTTAGAGAAATAATTTTCAATCTGAAGTTGGTGGAACAAGTCATCAACCCTGGGAATGGGATTCATATTCTTGATGTAACCTTGTTCAACCGACTGTAGTCGATACACATTTTAAGAGAACCATCATTTTTGTATATGAAAAGAATTGGAGCACTCTGTGGAAATACACTGGGCCTAATAAAATCCTTGCTGAGGAGATCTTTAAAATGTTCCTTCAACTCTTTAAGCTCAGCTGGAGACATTCGTTAGGGTGGAATTAAATAGCTTGGGTATTTAAAAAGAGATCATTTCTGATGTCAATTTCCCATTTGGGAGGAACTCCTGGTTGATCTTTTGGAAACTCATATATCATTAGAATGAATCAAGAGTTGGGGATTCACATTTTGAATCCTTAACCCAAATAAGATGATAGATGGACTCTTTGGTGATCAACTTTTTAGTCTTAAGGTAAGAGATGAACTAACCTATAGGCGCTGAAGTACTACCCTTCCACTCTAGAATTGGTTCATTTAGAAACTACAATTGGACTAATCTATTTCTAAAATCAATAGAGGCATAGAAAGAGTGTATCCAATCCATACTAATAATGACATCAAAATCTACATGTCTAACTCTACAAGGTCAATTGC
>NW_025819322.1:0-1569 GCF_002878395.1 Capsicum annuum
TAATGAGGTGCATGAAGGCTTCCCTAATGCTAAAAACAAGAGGGAAAATACACTTCCCATGATCTACAAGGTAACAAAGCTATTCTCTACAATCCTAGAAACTTGAATTGTGGTGATGTGGCTAGTAGTGGGCAACGTGGAGTAGCTTTAAAATTTCTTAGTGTAGGAGATTATGAATATTCCTTTTATGATCCTCTTGCTATTGTTAGGTTTTATAGGAACCAAGCTCTTGTTATGAGTACGCAAGCACTAGTTGGTCCTTTAGATGAAAAAATCAATTTTTTTTGTAAGAACGATTTATGTCCATCTAGTGATCGCACTTATAACCTGAATAAGGTTCCATTACCAAGTGAAAAGAGTATTCACACACTAGTTGGACATTGTGAAAAACAAGTAGGCTGCCCTAGTAGAAATTAAGGTGAAATTGGTATGCTCTACACTCCCTTAAGTTTAAAATTTTGTGATGTGGCTATTAGTAGCCAAGGTGATGTGAATTCGAGGTTACATAGTGTAGAACTACGTGCTTCTTTTCTTTGAAGTTATCTTGTTGTGTATAATGATCAATGTGCTCCTAAGAATAACTCACTACTTGAACATGGGAATTATATGCTTGAAATCTCTCAATTAGATGTTGGTGCTTGTAATGTTGATCTAGATAATAGTACGGGCCTTTGAACTTATGAGATGAAAGTTTTAATATTAGTCTTCTTCATAGTGACCATGTGTATGTCAAAGTAGTGAGAAATGCCTTGGGTGATTGTGGGTTTGATTCTCTAGTAAGAGGAATGGCTAACCTCGACTTAGATTCTTGCCTATTTCTTCCATTTGATCCCGGTATACTATTGGGGTGGGGAAGGTTGTGTTTTGGATTGCATTCTTTTTTCTTTGATGTCTCTCTTAACCATATCCTTTGTGATGCTTATAGTAAGTATTTCATGATCATAACAAAGGATTATTGGTTGTATTTCAAGAATGTACCACCTTGGCTTGATAAACTAGTAAATGAATGGGTTCTCTCGACTTACACCTTTGTCTTCTACTTCCATTTGATCCCAAAGTTCCTTTGGAATGTGGGTGGAGTAACTTCTAGTCATGTGCATTCCCTTTTAGTGTTAAAGATATTCACTTCCATAATATTCTTATGTCCACAAAAACCTCCATAAAATTCAAACCACCAAGTCCTAAATCCACCTGACCAAAGACCCTATACTCCACAAAACCCTATGCAACAAATCCAAACCCATCATCAACCAAATCTGGTTCCCCCTATCCAAACTTCCCTAAACTGAACTCAATTCATCCAAGTAGGAGAAATGGGAGACTTAGCACCAATGAGAGTAAGGCTAAGCCTCAAGATGGAGAGTAAATGAATGGTGAGGTACAATAAGGATGGGAAAAAAAGTGAAAAGGAAAGGGAAACCATGGGTAGTGAAGTTGAAAAGGGAAAGAAATGCTTGATTGTGGATTTTGTCCACAAAGAATCCTTATTACTCAGTAACCCAAATACTAGAATTTTTCCTAATATTTTCTCTTCTCATGTGCAGGTTCAAGACCCTAGAAGTCCCGAGG
>NW_025819323.1:0-1229 GCF_002878395.1 Capsicum annuum
ATGTCATTAGAGTAGATCCTCAGAAAACCAAGGCAGTAAGAAACTATTCCAGACCCGTATCTCCATCAGATATTAGGAGTTTCTTAGGTTTGGATGGCTATTACAGATGGTTTGTCAAGGGATTTTCTTTTATTACATCTCTTATGTCCAGATTGGCTCAGAAGAAGATTAAGTTTCAGTGGTCAGATTCATGCGAGAAGAGCTTTCAAGAGTTGAAGACTCGACTCACCTCAGCTGTACTTGTAGCTCTTCCAGATGGTTCATACGGTTTTGTAGTCTATTGTGATGTATCCAGTGTGGGTTTAGGTTGTGTCCTCATGTAGCATGGTAAGGTCATAGCCTATGCCTCCAGACAGTTAAAGCCATATGAGAAGAATTATCCTACTCATGATCTTGAGTTAGCAGTGGTAGTTTTTGCCTTGAAGATTTGGAGGTATTATCTCTATGGATTTCATGTAGATGTATTCATAGACCATAAAATCCTCCAGTATGTCTTTTCCCAGAAAGATCTCAATCTTTGTTAGAGAAGGTGGTTAGATATCTTGAAGGATTATGACATGAGTGTTCTTTATCATCCGGGCAAGGCCAATGTTGTGGCTGATGCTCTCAGTAGACTCTTTATGGGTAGTATTTCTCATGTTGAGGGTAGCAAGAAAAAGATGGCTCAGGAGATCCATCAGTTTTCCAGACTAGGCGTTCGCTTAGTTGATTCTTCAGAGGGTGGGGTATATATTCACAGTAGTTCAGAGTCATCTCTAGTTTCTGAGGTGGAAGATAAGTAAGACAGGTATCCTAGCCTTGTCAAGCTCAAAGAGTCCATTTAGAATTAGAAAGTCAAGGTTTTCTCCCAAGGGGGAGATGGTGTTCTTCGTTGTAATGGTCGTCTATATGTTCCAGGTGTAAATGAATTGAGGTAGTGAATTCTTGCAGAAATACATGGTGCGTGGTACTCTATTCATCCATAGGCCATTAAGATGTACCGTGATATGCAGGAGATCTATTAATGGAGTAGGATGAAGAGAGATGTTGCAGAGTTTGTGGCTAAGTGCTCTACATGTCAGTAGGTTAAGATAGAGCATCAAAAACCTAGTGGTTCCATGCAAGAGTTCACCATTCTTACTTGGAAGTGGGAAGAAGTGAACATGAACTTTGTGATGGGTTTGCCTAGAACTCGTCATCAGCATGATTCAGTCTGGGTCATTATAGATAGAATGACCAAGTCAGCTCAT
>NW_025819324.1:0-1515 GCF_002878395.1 Capsicum annuum
TTTGCATCATTTATACCTGAAACTTTCCTAATCACATTTGTTAGCTCATTTACAGGAAAAAGGACTAAAAGTGTACGAAATAGATAATTAGTTCTCGAAACTAGGCTAAAATATGGGCAAAATATATTGATATAGGCGCGTAATTTCGCCTATCATCAGCGTCCCAGCTATCTATAGTCAATATAGTAGAGGCTTCACAAATGTTAGTTAGAGTAAGTTATATATTTTTAGTCACTCTTTTAGACTTTATCAAAATGCAAAAGTTATATCAGTATTGTATTTTTCTCAGATTCCACCATTATTTGTTTCCGTATAGTAAATTCAGTCATTTTATGCATATTATTCAGTTGCTTATGAGTTATGCTAGTAGAAGGGTTAGTTTAGCATCACTTGTGGTCCTAAGAACCGTGTGACATCTTGAAATAGATTTTCAGGGTGTTACAAACTTGGTAGCAGAGCCTAAGGTTCAAGTGTCCTAGGATGTCTGTGAAGTTGTGTCTAGTAGATTCTTGCATAACGGTACGGAGACGTCTGTACTTTTCTTCAAGAGGCTACAAGGTATTTGGAAAAGTTTCTCTCCTTTCATACTCTAGATCATGCTTTAAAGTTGTTCTTTTAGAATCTTCTATCTGTTTGTGTGTTACACCAAAGTTCCTCATTTATGTATTATTCTTGAGCTAACATAATCAGCAAGTTCCAGTTCCTGCCTAGACAATGCTCTCAGATTTGCTAGCAGAAGTTTTAGAAGTCACACAAAGGGCTTGAGTGTGTTAAGTTCCTTGAGTTGAAAGTCTATATTCCCATCCTTATGAGTTGTTAAGTTGAGATGGAATTAAATATGCATTCAGGTTTCTCATTATTCCTACAGTACAGATAGTGCTCATGAGTGGAGATAGTATGAACCTAGACTGTTAAATATAATATGCATTCGAGGGATATTATAAACCTCAGAGTTATGATTTATGAATAGTAGAACCCTATTATAGTTATAAGTATGGGTATAGAAGAGTAGTGATAAGAAAAGTGAGAGTGTCGATTAATAGAAAGTATAGAGATAAACTCGTACATGTTAACGAGCTGTGTTAAGGTGATATATTCTTTGTGTTAGTTTAATGGAAGGAAGGGAAGGAGTTATTAATTAAGGTGAATTATTGTTTGCTTGAAGCACGAAAGGAGTTATTGATGGTAACTATTGTGTTTGAAAGGTATAGGATTTTAATGAAGTGTTTGGTGGTTTAGTATCGTTAATTTAGGCTTCCCTTGAGATTACAAAAAAGAGTTTAGTTGAAACTTGTAGAGCTATGATAGTAATCTAGATGTATAGAAGGGTAAATAGTAATGACATGTAGAAGGAGGATGTGTTAATGGATTATGATAAGATAGACCATATGATTATGATTGATTATTGTTGTTACGAGATTCTAGTGGGCTAGTATTTTTTGATGTTTTATTTTATAGCTTCCAAGCAAGAATTGTATGTGAAGTTGGGTTGTTAAATCATGTTTAGCACTAGAC
>NW_025819325.1:0-1686 GCF_002878395.1 Capsicum annuum
GCATAAGACGATTAATTAAGGAGTGCAAAATGATTTATTTTGTTTGATAGTCGATGATTTACTGTCATCATACCGTCACACATATAACCATCAAAATTTACATATATTTTAGTTGATTTCATATTTCTTTTTAGAGAATTTGTCTATTAAAAATGATTTATTTTGCTTGGTAGTCAATGTATTTCCATCATCAACATTAATAATGTTTGTGGAAGAAATTAAGTTTAAGATTTTGTAGAAGAATACGTATGTTTTTTTTCCTTCAAGCTGTTAAATAATAATAAATTAATCAACGATTAACTTATCTTGTGGTAAAGTGGTCTCAATGTTGTAAAGATATCATTCCAGATCTGATCGAATTAGATCTTATAAGAGCAAATAAGTGATCAAATTTTAACAAAAACAAATATGTTATGAAACAATAAAGAATAAAGAAGAAGAGTAGAGAGAGAATAAAGAGTAATTCTTAGTTTTTTTGAGGGATGAGAAATCATCAGGTTGGGAATATAATGAACAAAACCCCTCTATTTATAGGGAAAAATACTCCTACTTTCTGACTAAAAGACAGATACTTGAAATCCTGATAGATATCAACTAGATCTTGATAGATCTTATTCGATCTTGATAGAGAGTAATTCTTATTTTTTTGAGGGACGAGAAATCATCAGGTTGGGAATATAATGAACAAAACCCCTTTATTTATAGGGGAAAATACTCCTAGTTTCTGACTAAAAGACAGATACTTGAAATCCTAATAGATATCAACTAGATCTTGATAGATCTTATTAGATCTTGATAGACATTCACTATAATGTAAATATATTTATAACACTCCCCCTTGAATGTTTAGATATATAATGTGTCTCGTTAAAATCTTACTAGAAAAAATCCAGTAGGAAAAAATCTAGTGATGGAAAAAGAGTACACATCTCTAATAATATGCATTTCAGTTGCCTCATTAAAAACCTTACAAGAAAAACCAGCGGGACAAAACCTTGTAAGGAAAAAGAGTACAACGCGTATCAACTCCTTATAATGAGAACATCTTTTAACTTTTGTATCCCGATCTTGTGCTCCATCTTCTTGAAAGTTGCAATTGGAGGAGACTTGGTGAATAAATCATCCACATTGCCACTTGAACGAATCTGTTGAACATTAATATCACTATTTTTTTGTAGCTCCTGTGTATATAAAAACTTTGATAAAATGTACTTCGTTCTATCTCCTTTTATGAATCCTCCTTAAGATGTATTATGCATGCTGCATTATCTCAGTATAAAATTATGGGTAGATTGCCACATTTTAAATGATATAAATGAGATGTATCATGGACCTCAATCATGCACATTCTCGACTTGCTTCATGAATAGCTATTATCTCAGTATGATTCGATGAAGTGGCTACGATAGACTGCTTTATATATCTCCAAGATATGATAGTATCTCCACATATGAACACATTCCATGTTTTAGATCGAGATTTATGTGGGTTAAATAAATCCCCAACATCAACATAATTAACAAGTTAGGACTGCAAACTTTAGAATAAAATAAACTCATGTATTTTATCCCATTTTGATGTCTCCTAGTAGGAGCAGAAATATACCTTGCTAACAAATTGAATGAAAAGGCTATATCAGGCCTTGTAGTATTTGCAAGATACACTAGTGCACCACTTGCACTAAGA
>NW_025819326.1:0-1280 GCF_002878395.1 Capsicum annuum
TTCTTCATCCTACCTTTACCCCGCCTGTAATCATCCATAGCGAGCCTCTCACACCTCTGTACTGGGGCATCCATGCACCTCCTCATCACATGACCAAACCATTTCAACCTTAATTCTCACATCTTGTCTTTCACTAAAGACACTACCACCTTCTATTGAATAATCTTATTTCAAACCCTATCACTCCTAGTAAATCTGCATATTAATCTCAACGTCCTCATCTTTGTCACATTCAGCTTTTAAATGTGAGATTTCTTAATTAGCTCACACTCCACTCCATAAACATAGCCGGTTGGAAGACCACACTGTAAAACTTACTTTAAGCTTAGGAGGCACCTTCTTATCACACACACCCAAAGGAGCTACCATTTCAACCACCCTACACTATATGGTGCATGAAATCCTCTTCAATATCTCTATTTTCCTGAATCACAGATCCAAGATACTTGAAACTATCACTCTTTTAAATGGACTAAGAATCTAAATTCACTTCCATGTTAGAATCATGCATCAACTCACTAAATTTACAATCCAAGTACTACATCTTAGTCCAGCTCAACCTAAACCCTCTAGACTTAAGGGTCTACCTCCAAGCCTTCAACTTATCATTAACTCCTCCTCGGGTCTCTTCAATAAGTATTACATCATAAGTAAATAACACACACCAATGCACCTCTATTTAAATATTTCATGCCAATACATCTATCGCCAAGGAAAGTAAAAATGGACTAAGAGTCGATCCTTGGTGCAACCCAATAAAAATAGTGAAGTACTTTAAATCTCCTCTTATCATCCTCACACGAGTCTTCACTACATCATACATGTCTCAAATCAACCTAGTGTATTCTATAGACACATCTTTAACCTCCAAGAACCTCCACAAAACTCCTTAGGGACTTTGTCGTACACCTTCTCAAGTTCGACGAACACGATGTGAAAGTCTTTCTTTCTCTTCCTATATTGACCACTAATTTCCTCACAAGATGAATGACTTCTGCAGTCGAGCGACCTAACATAAAACCAAACTAATTCTTCACATCTTTCTAATGAGAGTGTTATCCACCAATACTTTTCTATCCCCACCCTTGATAAACTTCACTTGTCCAGGGTTATGGGATCTCTTTTCCCTAGACTTGGCCAACTTATACAACTTTTTATCCCTACCTTTCTCCTTCAAAGCCATATACAAGATCTTAAAAGTTATTGTCTTAGCCGTAACAACTACTAACTTAACCTCTTTCCTTTCTAACTTATACTTCTCCCTATTCTTCCGCTTCCTC
>NW_025819327.1:0-1224 GCF_002878395.1 Capsicum annuum
GATATATAGACAGATTTAAGTATAATAAAAAATGAGTGAATTTAGGCTTTAATACGAGTTATCAAAATAGTTTAAGTCAAGATAAGTCACTAAAAGTGACTGAATTAGAACCACGGGATTCGAGGGGTGCCTCACACCTTCCCATCGGTCAACAGAATTCCTTACCCGGTCTTCTGCTTTCGCAGACCAATGAAGAGTCATTTTCATTTGATTACGGATTCAAAAGGTGACTTGGAACACCATAGCTCAATTTCAAGCGGCAACTCTATAAATAAATTAATCCCTAATCAATATCGTCACTTTAATCGGAAAAACCCTTCGACTCGACCCTCGAGCAAACAAGGGGTGTGACATCTCCGACGACTCTGCTGGGGACTATTAGAATTTGAACTTTTAATATTTACTTTTACTTGCTTTAATTATTTTTGTTGTTGTGTTTGTTGGCCTAATGTGCTACTTGTTGTTCATTTATCGCTTTGATATTGATTGAATTGTATTATAAATTATATTTTTTTGCGCACCCCTTTTGAGTCTTTGAAACTAGGATAGAAGAAATGTAGCGTATGCATCCTACCTTATTTTTGAGATAGCCAGAGTGTCAAGGCACCTGGTTAAGGATTATTAGTCACACATGTTAAGCGGGGTTCGAATCGACAACGAAGGCAGAGTAGCACTGCTAACAGATAAGTTGTTCCTCCCCGACTCTAGTGTCTGCTCGGGTAATCTAGTCTAGACACCTATTCCTATTAGGTTAAACTTAGAAGAACTGAAACTCAGAATCTAGTTATCCCTATTAGGTTCCTCTTTATTTGCATCGTGTGCATTTGACTTAGCGAGAATCGGCACAGGAGTCGGGTCTATCTAGGACAGGTGTCCCTCTTTATACATGTGTCCCTCTTTATAATGACCAACATGTACATCCTACATGCTGTTTGACATTTATTTAGAAGGCTATTTGATTGTTGACCGGCTTTTAATAACTTGGTAAAATGCAAGAGAGTATATTGTCCTCCAATTTAGTAAATCACTTTTCAAAGAAAATAAAAAATATGCATAGTTTTTTAAGGTTTTCATGAACTATTTAGCGGGATACCTAGGAGGCCCTATTTAGCAGGATACCTAGGAAGCCCTTTTTCGGGATACGACCCTGTCTTTTGAAACAATTTTTCTGCTTCTAGAAAGAAGAAAAAAATTTCTGCTTTTCAAAAAAAGTAGAAGCAGAAA
>NW_025819328.1:0-1476 GCF_002878395.1 Capsicum annuum
ATTATAAGTCAAATATCACATGGCCATCAAAGCCATTTCATGAAATCAATGAGCCCAACTGTACTGAAGATAAAAAAAGTATTCCATAATTCTTCTATATTCCACGGAAGCTCTGAAATCTATAAGAGAAATAGTTTTAAATTTCAATAAATAGTAGTAACGATATAAAGAAATTGTGGTCAACGATCTAAGGTCCCATGGTACATCTGAATCTATCACAAAAATTGAATGACTTGACACTGATGCATCATATACTCATGTAATGCTATCATTCTTTTTGTTGATCATTTATCTAGAATAAAGATAAATGTATTTGAGCGTCTACGTCGATTGCATTGTTTATACTATACTGTTGACAGTTTCCTTTTCAATTCTTTATCTTCTTGAGTGAAAATAATTGAGTTTATGAAACTGGTACCACTTATTAATAAGGAGCAATCCACATACTATAAACAAGAAAAAGTAAGCATCTACACAGGTAAAGCAGACAGCCGTACTGCTGTTTTAATTTGAAATTAATGCTGCTCCTACATTTTGAGAAAATGTACCTTCAAAACTCAAGGGTTCTTGATCAATAGATTGTTGTGTTTGTTTTATTGCGTCCCAAAATTTGATCGAAAATGATTATCTTAAGCTAGTTATAAACTGGAAAATCGAACCAAATTGACAAGATCCAAATCGATGGTTAATTTTTTATTAGGTTTGGTTTTAGAAATTTAAAAATTGACTAAATTGGTTTGATTTTGATTTTAATCAAAAATTAATCTAAATTGAACCATGAACACTCCTAGATGTGACATGTGGTAGAGTTAATGATAGGTTGGAGGTTTGGAGATAAGACTTTAAAGTCTAAAGGGTTCAAGTTGAGCGTGACTAAGACGGAATAAATAGAGTGCAACTTCATTGATGTTATTCACACGACAGACGTGGAAGTGAGGACCAATACGCAAGTTATCTCCAACAGAGGAAGTTCCAAGTATTTGGGTCAATAAACCAAGGGAATGGGGTGATTGATGATGATGTTACACATCGTATTGGAGTGGGGTGGATGAAAATAGGAGGATGTTACATCGTATTGGAGTGGGGTAGATGAAATGAGGGCTCACATCTGATGTGGTGTGTGATAAACATGTGCTCCCAAGCCTAAAAGTAAGTTCTGTAAAATGGTGGTCAGACCAACTGTTGTATGTAACGGAGTGTTGGCCGGTCAAGAACTTGTACGTTCAGATGATGAAAAAAAAACAGAAATAACGATGTTGAGATGGATGTGTGGGCATATTAGGAGTGATAGAATTATGAACGAAGATATTTGGGATAAGGTGGAAATGACCTTCGTGGTGGATAAAATGAATGAGGTGAAATTGAGATGGTTTGGGAATGTAAAGAGGAGATGCAAGCATGCCACCATGAGCTGTGAGGGGTTGACTACAGTATAGTAGATAGGAGGAGGGGTAGAGGTAAGCTGAAGAAGTATTT
>NW_025819329.1:0-1591 GCF_002878395.1 Capsicum annuum
AAGTTTGTGGGAGCTTGAGAAACTAGATTAACACCTATTTCTTGATTATATTACGGATTTAAAGTAAGAATTTATCCTTTTCTTAATAATTTCTTCATTAATTTCTCAAAACCCCAAAAATCTTAGGGTATGATTTTAAACTCAAATTTCACTCATTTTCACTTGAATAATACTTATAATTACTAGTTTTTCATCAATTTAACCTTCAAAACAACTCTGATTCTGGATTTTAACCCGGATTTCAAATATTTTACCCGATAAAGCTCAAAAATATTTTTTCTTCGATTTGAACCTCGTTTTTGACTCGATTTAACTTGGATTTTCAGATGTAGGTTCCTAAAACACAGGGAACATGTTTTTGAAGTAAATTTCAATTTTGCCCTTCTTTTTCGAAAACCCATTTTGGGGGTCTGTTTTGACCCCAAACCAAAAGTAGTCAATATGGGTGTCGTTGGTTTTGTTTTGTCGCGTAGATTTCATATTTGATGTTTCTAGTGAAGTTCAGGATTGTTCATGAAAAGTGAGGTCGCGGGTTCAAGTGTAGCGGCCTGGTTTCAGTGTTCGAGGTAGGTTGTGGTTTAACTCTTCAGACTGGGTTGCGTAGTAAATGATGGTATAAAATGCATGTTAAGGGTGAGAACTAATCATGAAAAATGGCTATCTACGTATTGTGCCCGTGTGGGGGCCTATATGTGATGTAATTGACGAAATTGAAATATTATGTGATATGTTTGACCGTGTGGAGTCCTATGTGACATTGATAGCCTTGAATACATGTGAGTAATCGTATTGTATTGTTTAATGTGGCAGTATTGGTATATTGTGATTATATTCATACTTTATTGGCATATGAGACATGTGGAAATTCTTGGATGAAATGAAAATATCAAGTGAATATTGGCTCATGTGGTTGTGGAAATGTATCATTGTGGTTAGTTGTGGAAATATATCATGTGGTTGGTTGTGGAAATACTTATTGTGATTGGTTGTGAGCATTACATCTTCATATCATACTCATTTATGAAACATTGGTACCACTGTGGCAACATCTGAGAAACACTGGCAACACCTTTTTAAAAATATTGTAACACCTTATAAAACTATTTCCGAGGGATATGCCAGAAAAGAGATATGAGATATGTGGATTGTATATGGGTTGACGAACCCCCTATAGGTCCTACGTAAGGAAGCTTTAGATCCGTAGGTGTATACGGGGATTGTGCGATGATCCCGAAGGTTGTGCGACAACCTCGTGCACCATCATCATCATTATCATATACATTGCACTTACTCCATTGTGTTTATGTTGTGTTGTATTTCCTTATTGACTTGTCATCTATGTATTTGTCTTACCTTCCTTTACTTGTATTTGATGATCTTGTATCTACATGTTCTCTCCTATTCTATTTATATGTGACATAATGTATATTTGGGTTCTATATCTTGGTGTGTTTTTGTAATATATATGAGATATGTTAGAACTGTTAGTGCAAGCGGTGTGGGCTACCGTTGTGGGACATTTTCTGATTGTAGGTGAGTGCCCTTAGTGTGTATTTTGTATGCAATATTTACTACTTTGCTTGGTCGGCCT
>NW_025819330.1:0-2169 GCF_002878395.1 Capsicum annuum
CAAAGTACCCTCAATTTAAAACTAATATTTAGTCATCAGTGACTACTATCAGTATACGACTCGTATAGTCTCATTATGAATCATCGGCACAATTCGTATCCAAGAAAGTCTCCAAAACGCTCACAATATACTAACCCAATGACTCAACCTATATGACTCATAATGGGACTCTACGACTCGTATGGTCCAGTCTTAGTCAACCCAACAACTAATTGGGGTATACTCTGGACACCCTACCATTTACGTCCAACAACTTATAACTATTCCTTTTGACTCATAATGAGCCACTCATACTTAGAGTAGAACTCAGTCACACACTTACTGATTTGTTTACAATTCGAGTCCAATGGCTTGTCAAGACTCCCTATGACCCATCAGAGAGTCGTTGTCAAGACAGTGAGGATAAAGTTTCAAAAATTTTCAAGGACCAAAAACTCAAGGCATTACATCCACCTTATAGTATGGCGCTCGCATAATTGAAAGAGTTAAAAGAGTCATTAAAAGAGTTACATGATAATTGATTCATTCGACCCAATATATCACCTTGGGGTGCACTGGTGCTTTTTATATGCAAGAAAAATGATACATTGCAAATGTGTATAGATTAAAGATAGTTGAACAAAGTAACAATAAACATTAAGTATTTATTTCCCCAACTGGATGATTTATTTGATTAATTGCAGGGAGCTAAACTTTTTTCAAAGATTGATTTGAGGTCTGGTTATCGCCAGTTATGGATTTAAGGGATAGATATTCCAAGATAGCCTTTTAAATAAGATATGGGTACTTTGATTTTCTCGTCATGTTATTTGGTCTAATGAATGTTCTAACAGCCTTTATGGATATGATTAATAGGATTTTCACACCTTTTCTTAGTATATACGTGATTGTACATATAGATGATATTTTAATATATTAATATAATGAAGTTGAGCATGTAGATCATCTGGGGTCAGCATTATAGAGACTCAGAGAGCACCAGTTGTATGCTAAGTTCTCTAAGTGTGAGTTTTGGTTGACCTCGCTAGCCTTTCTTAGTCATGTGGTATCTGGAGAAAGCATTAGAGTAGATTTTCAAAAGATATAAGTTGTGATGAATTTGCTTTGGCCAACTACTTATAAGAGGTGCATAGTTTCTTGGGGCTAGCCAGTTACTACAGGAGATTTATGGTGGGATTTTCCTTTATTTCATCCCCACTAATTAGGTTGACATAGAAAGCAGTTAAGTACTAGTGGTCAGATGATTGTGGAAGAAGTTTCCAAAAGATAAAATATAGATTGACTATAGCAGCAGTATTAGCCTTACCAGACGACACAAAATGATATGTGGTGTACTATGATGCTTCAGGTGTTGATGATAAGGTAACATTGTAGTTGATGCTCTTAGTAAATGATCCATGGGTAGTCTAGCACATTTATCACAATTTTAACATGAAGTACCGAGAGATGTTCACCTATTAGCCAGCCTGGTAGTTCATCTTTTAAAATCTAAAGATGGTGGTGTTGTGGTACTCAATTCAGATGAGTCATCACTCACGGCATTCATAAAATAGAGGCAGTATGATGACCCCTTATTGCTCTAATACAAAAAGGGAATTCAATAACATTAAGTCATGGTATTCAAACTAGCAGGTGACGGCCATTCGAGTGTCGAGGTAGATATGCATACTTGATATGGATGGGTTGAGACAACAGAATATGGCTGAGTCACATTGCTCCATTATTCATTCCATCCTAGGTCTACGAAGATGTATCATGTTCTTAAAGAGATGTATTTGTGGAACGAAATGATGAAAGATATAGCAGAATATGTGGCACGTGCTCCAACTACCAGCAAGTTAAAGTAGAACATCATAGAACCGATGGACTAGCTCAAACCTTTAGTATTCTAGTATGGAAATGGGATGCTATTAATATGGATTTCCTTGTAGGATTACCTTCTCATTATCAGAAACATGACTCCATTTTGGCAATAGTTGATTGACGATAAAATCATCCTACTTTCTTTCAGTTAAGTCTACCATTTTGGTAATGGGTTTTGAATAACTTGTACCTTTATATGATAGTTAGTTTATTATATTTTGTTCTATTGGCATCTTATTCTTACTTGATATGCTTAGGCATTACCTTCAGTAAAGGTACCTTTTTGAAATGAACCTTTACTAAAGA
>NW_025819331.1:0-3375 GCF_002878395.1 Capsicum annuum
AACCGATAGAGTTTTTTCAATTTATTATATGTATAAGTAAGATATTTCACTTTCTTAGCACATACTAAGGCAGATATAGAAGATGAAATTATCGATTTCTACAAGCATCTGCTTGGGTAGGCAAATGATTCCCTACTGTAAAGAACGCGAGATATTTAAGTTGTTTAATGAACCATCTGAATGTACATGATGTGTGACTATGATTCTAGAAACTTTCATAAATACAGCTTCCAGATGCAGACCATAAGGTAAGTTACCGTATTTATTATAGCTATCATTCGTTTATAAGGCCAAATGGAGCCTCGTGTATTATATTTTGAATATTGTATTTGTCGTAACGCTTTGTGAAGCGTATCTATATGTATTTTGGCTTGTATTTATCGTGATGATCTATGAAACATATTTATATGTATTTTGGCTGGCTGACAGGTTCTTGATCGGCCTATTTACAAAGAAAACTATGTCAAAATTTTTAAAAATTTAAGAGTTAACCAAAATTTTAGGCCTTTTGATGGGGTGAAGTAGAATGAAAGTTGATCAATTGAATGCATGAATATCTTAAATAATTACGGAAGTAAAAGTAATCTACTAGGATCATTCGAGGACGAATGACCCTAAGTGGTGGGGGGAGGAGGGATGGAACACTGAAAAATTTGAATTTAGTTTAATATTTTGAATAAGTGTGACTCCTAATCTATAGAGAGTGACGTGATACATATAGTTTAAGGAGAATTATAGTGTATTTATAAGATTGTATATAAGTGATGGTGGGCCTAAAATAATGCTAGTGGTGGCATATAAGGAAAAAAAGTACAATGTATTTATTTATTTTTAAAAAGTTGCTAAAGCGTGTTTATTTTTTTAAAAAATTAATGTGTGCCTTTATCTAAGTATTAACAACATTAATGTGGCACTCCAAAGGCCACATATTCATGAATATAACATAGGATATTAGTGGGGCTGATTTTTGTCATTATCAAAAGCTTCAGCCCTTTATCTCTTTTTCTTTCTCTACGTTGCAACAACAACAACTATGCAACTTAATTTTAAGTGTGAGTGAAGTGAAAAATAGAGAAATATTCTTGGCCAGATGTATAAGCTTGGCTCGAGAAGGAACCTTCCTTCAATTAAAATTTGCAACAACTTTTAAGGAAGCTTCAAGTATTGATTTTGAAGTCTAAAATTAGGATTGAAAATCCTCAAAGGTAAATTCTTTGTTACACTCTTAAATATGATTATAGATGAGTAATTTAGATATTTGATTTGAGTTTTAATAACTCTTGAAGTAGGTCCAGATAATTGGGTTCTTGAAGAAGGGGAAAAGATAATTAAGGATATAGTTTTTGGGAATTTCTGCTTATTGGGCATATTTGATATTGAATCATGCGGGTTGGAAAAATAAGAAATTCAATTCAAACGATTGTTAAGGAAAATACTAGTTTCGAGCATAAGTGAATAGTGTTGGAATAAATTATTAGGTGAACTTATGGGTTATTGATGGATGTATATATTATTTTTTTGATAGTTAATTATTATCCTATTGGATAGTCAGGGTTGGTGGTTGTCGATGTAAAGGCTACACTCCCACGGGTTAAGTTATTTGTAATGCCCCGGGAGTACACTTTGGATGCCACACGGTGCTAAGAACCACAAGTGATCTCAAACTAACCCATGAACTGGCATACTGTTAAGCAACTGGATTATAATACATTAAATAACAAGTTCTGCTGCGCGAAAACATAATCATACTGAAAATCTAAACTATTATGTAACTGATAAAGTTTTACAATCTTATAAATCTGGAGGAAGAAACTGAAATTACATGACTGACTCTGACTGACATCTATGAAGCCTCTACTATACTAACTATAGATAGCTAGGACATGATCCAAACTACCATTAATCAATACATATGAGTATTAAAGTAAAGTACATGAACAACATCTAACTGAAGTCCTCGAAATAGGAGAACTCATCACCTGTTAGATGGAACTGCAACTATTTGATTATGATGCGTAGGCTATAACTGGTATCGACATTATGCGACAATGCAGCACATAGACGTATATGTGGATCAGTACTTCTGGAATATACAGAATATACGGGAGTAAATTCAATAAGTAAAACTGATTATATAAATGAAATATTAAAGCATGTATGCTAAGTGTGAGTAGACTCACCAATAGGCTGGAATAAACTGAAAGCTGAATGATCTTAAGATAATTAGCAACAAACATAATCTGGTAAGCTTGTGAATGACTACACTTAGATTCTTAAAACTTTACTTTTATAATATAAGTAGAACTAGAGCTGGAAAACAGTAAAACATGGGTACTATATGAATACTGGGTTTGAAACTACGTGATGGAGACTGACATAACTCGAGGATCTGAACAAACAATTAAACTGAGCACGAATGCATAAACATACAAAACCAAACATAAAATATATTAAGCTTATCTGATTAACTAAATAACTGATAGCTGAATATTGGTCATGTAAGACTAAACTATACTTAGTCTGAACAACTGGACTGAAACTATGGAGTACTATGCATATAAGGTAAGGACTATCTGAACAATATGAGATAACTGAACATTAATGCACAAAAACTATAATATCTGAGAATGCGAGACTAAGTGTATATCTGTTACTGAGGAAATCTGTAATTTGGAAGATTGAAAGCTGTAAAATTAAATATCTAAAAGTCTGTACACTTAGTCAAGCAAACCTGAACTAAAAATACACTGAATACTGTATTGAGACTGTGGGAGGTATCATCTAACCGACATGCCTCAATCTGAGCTAATTAGGGTCCAACTTATAACCCTAGTTGGAAGGGTGTTAGTACCGTGCCACAGGTACTAACACTGGCTGTGTGGATCCACTAATTTGATGTCCCGAGGGATCAGGGTGTCAATCCTAAACTGAAGAGTGACCCTGAGAGGTAGTCAAGACTAAAATAACGGGTGACTCCTCGTATCTTACGCTGACTACTTAGTTCTGCAATATAGGGACTGCTACTAACGACTCTGCCTAACTGATGGGGAAGCCGCCACCCCTGCATTCACTCAGTGCTAAATCTTACTCCCAACTGAAAGACACTGAAATACTAACTGGTGCATGAACTGATAACTAATAACTGATAAGCTCTGGTCATGGTATTCTGAAAATAATAGTACATACGGATTCTAAGGTAATTATTAATGTATAAACTGATACTGGAACTGAAAATGGACTGAGCTAAGATTAATTGGACTCACAACTAACCATATTACTGACAAAATGATTTGCTCATGGTATAACTGAAATCATTCAGTAGATACTAAAAACTAAGTAAACAACTAAATTTTGGGTATTCATAACCCCCAGGAC
>NW_025819332.1:0-2799 GCF_002878395.1 Capsicum annuum
TTAATCTAAAAAATAGAGCCACTCCTCCAGCTCGGCCATTTATTAAGAAGCAATCGGTCTAGGAATTGAAGGCCCTCCCGTCTTACTTTTCCAAGTATTTTTGGGGTCCAACAATACCTTTACAGCCATTATTATTGTTGATTTATGATAATACAAAGACTACCCTTCCTTAGAAGGATAAAGCGGTCACTGTCAAAATATTGTAACCTAACTAGGTTAGGGTCAATCCCATAGCGAATAGGCCAGAAATCTATCTCGAACTTGTTATAATCATCTGGAAATGCAAAAAAATTAAAAGAGGGGATTTGCAATAAATAGCTAAAAGCAACAAGGCTAGGTTGCTTTTGTTTGTATACAATATAACATGAACACTAGGCTTGTGTTCCCCCTGACTTCTCAACTAAGCAGACATATCATGCACTATCGAACTATTCTAATATCTTGTATGCATAATCAATAAGATATGTACCATCAATAGTTTTTTGGACAAGCTAACAGATTTGACCCTTTACCTTTTGAGTCTCGGGATGTCGCCTTACTAACCATCATTTTGATCCCAGTTAACTATTACCTTTCGAGTCTCTAGTTATTAGATGATATCTAACCATCTTATGGTGGTAATACCTAATAGTGTTGATCGATAGTTAATCTTCAAATTACTATTGTGATCTTCTTTTCCTAGTCAATACTCCTCTTTTGGAGTAAGTAGCAATAATATAGGCAGGATCATAATATTGGCCATCTCTAAGAAATCAATAAGAACGAATAAAACCTTATACATAAAAGAATCTTTATCTAGAATGACACCTCTACTTTGTTAATCCGTCAGGGTTCCTACAACCCTAGCTAAGAGAATCAGCTATTTATAAACATGAGATAAATCAGGGAATCCACAGATAAAATTATAAAATCAATCTCACAATAATGAAAGAAGAAATCCCAAAATCTTAAATTTAATAACAAACCAATAACAACAAGATGTTTGAGAACCTAGCCCAAAGGGCCATCCTTCTCAATGAATAAATATGTGTACATCAATTTCTGAATAATAATGAATAAATAAAGCCTACAGGGTATTTATAGATTTCAAGAAATCCTAGAAATTAAATCCTATCTAAAATAAGCAAACATAATGACCTATACATAATAGGACTCAAATATATCATACGAGTATAATTGGGATACAGTGAAACCTGAGGAAATAATTTTAGAACGGTCCAAAAAAGTTGAGATCGGTGATTACTTGTGGTGGCTACTTGCACCCTACATAGTGAGAGCAATTGGTACTTGCGCCTTGCAGAGTAAGAGAAAGTAGTGACCGCAAGTGCAAGGACCAAAAAATCCGACAGCTTTGCTCTCGAGATTTTAGAGTTCTAACACATGATTTTCCCATATGTGGTCCATATATTCTACATTTGGTCCACATGTTATAATACCCAGTGTCTAAATGCCAAGTGCAACATACGACCCTTTTCCTTAAGTTGTACATACAATATAAAAATCGTATATTATAGTCGTATCCAAGACAGTGTGAAATGATAGTTGTTCTATTTTAGGTATGACTTAAATGTTAGAGTCATAAAATTACCATATGAGTCACATGATTATCATTCATAAATTCAGTAGCCTAGGCTCTCTAGGTTTCTATCCATCTTATGAGTAGGGGGCTACAAGTTATATTATGATATTACTAGTCGTACGTCTTGACTAGTATGATGACTAGTGTATACCATCTTTATTATGCCAAGCTTACAACTAATGAGGCTTACTTGTACCTTTACCATACGAGTCATATGGTGGACTCATGAAGACTGGCAAACAAATTCTATAACATTCAGTTAAAGGGCTTTTAGGTCTTTTTCCCTCTTATAACTCAAACCCAAGACCTATAACACGTAAAGAGGCATTATTTTACTCCATTTTCAATCAATTAACAACATTATCTCTCCTTCCATATTCAAGAACATAAAGATTAGGGTTTGAAGTTCCAAGTTCAAGTTCTTTTCTTGAGTCAAGAATTCTAGGTATGTGGGGTTTATGAACAAGGATAGTCTTCCATAATTTTTCCTAAAAATCATGATTTTAAGATTGAATATACTTGTTTTAAATTAGGGTTCATAACCATATTCTTGAATTATGGCACTACCATGTGATTGAAAGCTTTATATGGAACAAGGTTTACGCAAATTTATGTTTTTACTTGTGAGATTTATATTGTGATTTGAATTTTATTATCTTGAATAGGATATTGTTGAAAGATTTTAAGTCAATTATTGAGCATAATAATTTATTATGATTTTGTATGAAACAAAGCATGAATTCCAAGTCCTAAGTACATGTATTGAGTTTACAAGAAGTTTATGCTTTTAAGGTCCCATGATATATGTTATAACATCATTTAAAGAAATGATTGATCTTTTAATCTAAATATAAGACATCAAATCCACAAATTTTTATCTTGATTATGATTTAAAGTAAAGTGAAGCATAACTGGTTTTCAATCTATAAACCCTTATGCTATTATAAGGTGACCTTCTATTTCTATAAATGTTAGTTCACTTCTCATATGAGTTTCATGCTAAATAGAGATCATTGGTTAGCTTAGGGCTATTCATAGTCTTAAGCTCCATGTGAAGTCCAAGGGGTACTTCCAAGGCATTACAAACTTTGTATTAGAGCCTAAGGTTTTTAGGAGTCCCAGGGAGTCAGACAAGCCACGTTATGTAGAGTCTTGATCATGAATGTTAAATTTGCCACATTTATGATCAAGAGTCTATGGAACAAGTTAGGAATAATATT
>NW_025819333.1:0-2458 GCF_002878395.1 Capsicum annuum
TTGGGGTGGTCGGTAGGGCAGTTTGCATGGTTAAATAGGTGAAATAGTATGAACAGGCCATTTTTGAACTAAATCGGTAGCTATAGCCAACGGTTGTTTGGGTGGGCCCGAGGCCCGAATGTGTTTGGTCTAAAAATTAATCAAACTATCCCAGGTAGGATGAGTAGGGCCTATATAGGTTGTTGGGGTTCGCAGGGCGGTTTGGATGGTCAAACGGGAGAAATAACGCGAACGGGCCATTTTTGGGCCAAATCATTGTGCTATAGCCCACGGTTATCGGGGTGGGTCTGGCGCTCAGGCCTGTTTTAGGATGAAAATCAACTAGACTGCCCCAAGAAGGATAAAAAATAGCCTAGTATAGGTGGTTAGGTTCGGCGGGGTGGTTGGGTAGTCAAACGAGTGAAACGATGCAAATGGGCCACTTTTGAGACAAATCATTGTGCTATAGCCCATGGTTGTCAGGGTGGGGTCGAGGTCTAGCGTGTTTTTGGCCTTAAATCAAGTGGGATGCCCCAGCCAGACTGAAAAACTTTCTAGTGTGGGTCGTTGGTGTCGGCGGGGCAATTTGGGTAGTCAAACTGGCGAAACGGCTTGAACTAGCCATTTTTAGGCCAAATTAGTTTACTATAGCCAATGATTGTCAGGGTGAGCCCGCATATCAAGTGTGTTTTAGGCCAAAAATCAACCTGGATACCTCAGGCAAGCTGAGGAGCGACCTAGTATGAGTCGTAGGGGTCATCAGGGTGGTTTGGGTGGTCAAACGAGCTAAACGGCGGGATCGGGCCATTTTTGGGCTAAATCAGTATGCTATAGCAATAATTATTGGGGCAGGCTCGGGGCTCAGGTATGTTTTGGACCAAAGATTTATGAGGCAAGCTGAGGAGTAACCTAGCGTGAGCCGTTGGGGTAGGCGGGGCAGTTTAGGTGGTAAAATGGGAGAAATGGCGCGAACGAATCATTTTTTATCAAAATTGATTTGCTATAGCCCACGATTGTTGGGGTGGGCCCGGGGCTCGATTGTGTTTTGGGCTAAAAATTGATCGAGCTGCCCCAGGCAGGCTGTGGAGGGCCTAGTGTGAGTCGTTGTGGTCGGTGGGGCAGTTTGGGTGGTTAAACAGGTAAAATAGTGCTAACGAACCGTTTCTAGGCTAAATAGGTGTGCTATAGCCCATGGTTGTTGGGGTGGGCCTAAGGCCCAGATGTGTTTTAGGTCGAAAATCGATTGGGCTGCCTCAGAAAGTCTATGGAGCGGCCTAGTACTAGTCGTTGGGGTCGGCGAGGCGGTTTGGGTGGTCAAACTAGAAAAATGATGTGATTGAGCCATTTTTGAGCTAAATCGGTGTGCTATTGCCACGGTTGTCAAGGTGGGATAAGTACCCGGGCATGTTTTGCACGAAAAATCAACCAAGCTACTCCAGGAAGGGTAAGAAGTGGCCTATTATAGGTCATTGAAGTCGGTAGAGCAATTTGGATGGTCAAACGGGCAAAACGACATGAGCGGGCTATTTTCAGGCCAAATCAGTGTGCTATAACCTACAGTTATTGGGATGGGCCCAGGGCTCGGGCAGTTTTTGGACCAAAAATTGACCGAGCTGCCCCAGTCAAGTTGTGGAGTGGCCTAGTATAGGCCGTTGGGGTTGGCAAGGAAGTTTGGGTGGTCAAATAGGTAAAATGGCACAAATGGCCATTTTTAGGCCAAATCGTTATGCTATAGCCCACAGTTGTCGAGGTGGGCTTGATGCCTGAGCGTGTTTTAGTTTGAAAATTTACCAAACTACCTCAGGCAGGCTGAAGAGTAGCCAAGTATGGGTCGTTGGGGTCAGCGGGGTAGTTTGGGTGGTCAAACAGGTGAAACGATGAATGGGCCATTTTCAAGCCAAATCGGTGTGCTATAGCCCATGATTTTAAGGGTGGGCCCAGGTCTCAGGTGTGTTTTGGGTAAAAAATCAACTGAACTGCCCCACACAGTTTGAGAAGTTGCCTAGTATGGGCCGTTGGGTTTGGCGACACAATTTGGTTTGTCAAACAAAACTGAAATGACGTGAATGGGCCATTTTTGAGCCAAATCAGTGTGTTATAGCCTATAATTATCGGGATGGGCCCGGGGCCTAGGTGTGTTTTAAGTTGTAATTTAATTGGGCTTCCCCAGGCAGGTTGAGCAATGGCTTAGTGTAGGCTATAGGGGTCGGCATGGCAGTTTAGCTGGTCAAATGAGTGAAATGGCATGATCGGGCTATTTTCTAGCCAAATTGATGTGCTATAGACCATGATTGTTCTGGTAGGCTCGATCCTCGGAGCCTGTTTTGGAAAAAAAATTGATCGACTGCCTCAGGTAGGCTGAAGAGAGGCCTAGTGTTGGTCGTTAGGGTTAATGAGGCAGTTTGGGCGTCAAATAGTGAAACGACATGAATGGGCCATTTTTGAGCTAAATTGATATGCTATGGCCTATGATTATCGA
>NW_025819334.1:0-1031 GCF_002878395.1 Capsicum annuum
CAGCACCATCACTATTGAATCTCTACTCTGACATCCAATATTAATCCTTTATCCAAACTTGATGCATAAACATGAGAAAACCTTTATTAAATTTTAACAGGGTATCGACACCACCTTTTTTGTCCCTCAGCCTTATTAGTTTGAATCTAACAAACTAAACTATAAAATACAGGATCTTGTTCGAAGGGTTAGTGGCTAATAAGTAAAACATTGCATTCACAAACTCATTGTACTTTATGTATGTTGTAATGATAACCTGATCAGTAATACATAACTCTCACACATGAAATATGATCCATCCATCTGTACACACCTTATTCTTCCTACCCTATCAATGTCAAATAGTGTTTTATCTTCAGTACCCATCATGAAGAAGTGTACAAAACTATAGAGGCTCAAAGGGTAACTATCTTGACAACGCTCAAGAGCACACACAAGTGTACATGGTATTATCAAGTAATATAGTGGCTTCAAGAAAGCCCAAGTATCGATCTCTTAGGGACTTGCATTCACTACCTATCTAATTCTAGTCTAACTAATTACGAAAAAATAAACACTAAGAGTTTTGAATAATTGTAAACTGATAATAAAATAAAAAATGCATCAAATAAAAGTCTTGGGATAATATAGGGAGAAAATCCCAGGGTTAAAGCACTTCGAACAATCATACTATGTTATTGAAATTAATTCATTAACTTGTTTATCTTGGTTGTTGATTCGTAGTGTTAATTGCATGATCATGATTTCCCAACCTATAATCTTTTACCTAATATGGATATTACAACTATATCATTGAGCGGGGACGTAATAATATAATTAAGTGAATTAACACTATCATCCTACATTTGAATCAAGTAAGGCATCTAAGTAAATCCATGTCCTAGACTCTAAGTTCAATTCTTTATTTTATAAAACAATAAAAACCCAAACTTTATTTATTCCCATGTTCTGTCTCCTTATTCCATCTCCCGAGATCAAAAGGTCAACAATATATGTATTTTATGGGTGATCAATTCATAAAATAATTAAAA
>NW_025819335.1:0-2371 GCF_002878395.1 Capsicum annuum
CTATTTTTAATAAAGTTTTATACTGCACCAACATAGATATTATATGATGAGATCAAATCAGTTATACAAATTGTAAAAATAGGATTAACCAGAGATATGATTATACCGAAAGTTATTATTCAGCAGCCAGAAATACCTAAAATCGAGATACCTAATTTTTATACAAATAAACAACTTATTGGAATATCTACAATTGTTCAAGAATTAGCAAATAATTATATCAATGGAAACCCTATATGGAGCTATTATTCAAGAGATCATCAAATGATTTATCCAAATTCAAGGGAGCTATGGCAGACAGATATGGAAGATGCTAGACAATGGATTCTGTATTACTCAACCTAGAGAAACAACCAACTGCAAGAGCAATTAGGAAGAGATTTATTTCAGAAGAATTATTAACAAGATATTTTAGAATAATAGGACATAAATATCTAGACCATCTATGTTCAAGATGTAATGGAGAAGATAATATTATCCTGGAAGTCCAGCAAGAATAAAAGAAAAAATCAGCTAAGAAGATAAGGACGCCAGCTAGAAGACAAAAATCAACGGAGCAATAATAGAAGATAAAGAAGACAAGATAATAAAAGTTATGAAAGAAAGTGACATGTGAATAGTTTTCTTGACTTTAGATATGTAAGTTATTATAGCATTTACTAGTTTTTGATAACTTTTGACTTTTCTATGGCAAAGTGTCATTATTGTATAGCTTTAGTCTTTATTAATTTTGTCTTTTTGTAGAATAGTCTTAATATTTTTTGTAAAGTCTTTTGTAAATAGGACAAGTGTAAAGTAGAAAATAGTTTACACGTTTTCTTTTAGGCTATAAATATGTAAGTCATTCGGCAAGATAAAGGCAAGACTTTCATGTGTTGAAAGCAAGCCTTCTCTCTTGTAAATAAAAAACTTTTGAATATTTAATAAAAAAACAAATATATTTCTAAGGAAAAGCTATGGATGAACAAAGCCCAGAATTATCAAACCTACCAGAACAGGTATATTTATTTACGATTATGAATAGCTAAATTCATAAATTCCTGACAGTCATGATATGATAAAATAAGTTCATGTTAGTTACTTTATAGTAGAATTATTCGAAGAATAGCATGTTAAGAAGTTTATTAGCAAAGTGGAAAAGGAGAAAAATCCCTAAGAACTATTCCATCCTAAAGGTGAAACCGGTGAGGCAAGAAAGCCGTGATAGGGGAGTAGCCAGAGTAGAGACGTTGTTTAAGGAAAAAGTATCCAGATTACCATGCTAATAGTGACTGAAGAACATGTTATTTAAGAATAATCTAGTATATAGTAATCTAAAATGATCATATTTTGTTATGTATGATTGAAGGGAATATTTTGAAAAAGCATCATATGAAAAATGAATACTTATTTATCTGATGAAATGGTAGATAAATTTAAAATACTTGTTTTGTAGGTACTTAAGGATATAGAAATTGTAGATATAAGAAAAATCATATAGAAAAAAATATTTAATAAATATTTTTTTGACTAGAATAAATTGCATACCACACCTAACTATCTACTCTTACAAATACCTACATACCAAACCTACACATCAACCATGATAAATTACGAATATTGGAAAATGGATATGAAAAATATACAATTAATAGAAAAACTAATGAAAACAAATCTAGAAAAATATATGAGAACTAAAGATATAAAATATATAGAATTCCTTAATGAAAATATACAAGAATTATTAAGATTAAAACAAATAACCAGTAAATGTTATGAAAAAGCATTTAATGAACCATAAATTACTAAAATCCAATTTCAAGTTATCCAAGTTATTCGTAGAAACCTAAGCATCATATGAACAATATGACAAGCTATATATCTGATGAAATTAAGATACTTGTTTTATATATAATTAAAGGCTTAGGAATAGAAGACATAAAGAAAATAATATGGGAAAAAATATTTAATAAAGAATCATTAAGTCTAGAATGGTTAGAGGATATGCATGATCTTAGCTTATATTATTCAGATAGTTATTACTCAAATAATAATAGTTATTATTCAGATGGATATTATACAGTTTAAAAATGGTAGAATATATTAAAAGAGTTAGAGAAAAACAAAGTTGGCTATTAGAAGAAATTAATTATAGAAACCAGATTAGAAGAGGAAGAGAACAATTAAAGGAAAGATTAATTTGGATAAATAAAACCATGAAACAACTAGAATTAAAAAACAGTTTAGAATTTTTCTTTTACAAGAATATTCAAGGGGCATTATTGTAAATAAGTTATTTGTGGATGTTCACATAATACTCATACTTCACATACTACACCTATTACACATAGTATTGTAGCGTGTAGAGAAGACATATCTTTTGTAAATGTAT
>NW_025819336.1:0-1508 GCF_002878395.1 Capsicum annuum
GTGCCTTCTTTTCATCCTTAATGTTTTTCACTTGGACTAGGTGATACAAACACCCTTTTGCAATAAGCTTTCGTGCCTTAAGAAAGGAAATAAACCTCCCTCTAGGCATCATAAAATCACCCCTCCACTCTAGGCTTGGCTCTCCTGGGAAGTGGAAACGGACTGTCTTGGTTCGACAATCAACTATAGCATAACAAGAGAATAACCAATCCACACCCATAATAACGTCAAAGTCGATCATTTCAAGTTCAATCAGATTAGCCAATGTAGCCCGACCACATACTGTCACAACACAATCATAATAGACCCGTGTAGCTATAATAGAATTTCCTACTGGAGTCGATATCGTAAATAGTTTGCGTAACAACTCCGGCTCTATTCCAAACTACTTAGCAAAAAATAGAGTAGCATATGACAGGGTGGATCCTGGGCCTATCAAGGCATATACATCACGTAAAAAGATAGCTAAGGTACCTGTGACCACATCTGAAGATGCCTCTGAATCTCACCGACCAGCTAGTGCATACATACGGTTCGGGCTTGTGCTCGAACCAAGCCCTTTGCCCATACCAGATTCTCTACCTGCTGATGTCTGAAGACTGCAAGAAGAAGAAGGCACTGATGAAGCTGATACAGACCCTGTAGGCTGTGATCGATTGCCTTTACCCTTATCTCTAAGCTGTGGAAAATTACGTTCCATATGACCCTCTATACCACACCAGTAACATGCATTTGAACCACGCTGACACTCTCCTCCATGTGGTCGGCCATACTGCCTGCATGTAGGTCGAGGTGGTAATCCTCGACTAGCGCCCCTCTGATGTCGTAAGTCTGGTGCTCTAGAAGTTTGGCTCTGCTCATACCTATGCCTTAAAAATTGAGTTGGAGCATTAGATGTAGAGCGCACAGCTGACTGGGTATGCCTAGGTGGCCCTCTACTAGTGGTAGCTTCACTACTTCCCTGATACTGGCTGGTCGTCCTAGCTCTCTTACTCTGCTCTCTTTCCCTATCTATTTTATGATTACGCTGATCTTCCTCTATCTGCTGAGAACGTGCCATGATCCTTGCTATATCCAAATCCCTATTCATAGCAGCAACAGGAAAAAAGTCCTTCAAGGGACCCGCAAGACCATTCATAAAGCGATGAATCTGTTTTGCTTGTGTGTTAACCACCTCTGAAGTATATTTGGACAACTACATAAACCGCAAATAATACTCTTTAACACTAAGATTACCCTACTTTAAAGAAAGAAATTCATCCATCTTTGCCTCTCTAAGCTCTAATAGTATGAAGTGGTCTATGAAAGCTTATGCAAATTCTGTCTAGACCGCTGGAAGAGCTTCCTGACCTCTCGAATCAACCCACATTTCATACCAGTCAACAGCAACGTCTTTCAGTCGATGGGTGACCAATTCAACTGCATCTATATCCGGGACCCGCATCACCTTACAAATTTTATGAGTCTCATCAATGAACTGTTGAGTATCCTCTGTAAGTTTGGAACCT
>NW_025819337.1:0-1184 GCF_002878395.1 Capsicum annuum
TACCACTTTAGAGTCTTTGCATTTGGTGTTATTATTGCGTTTATCCTGACCCAGGTCATCGATCGATCACTCTGAGTTGAAATGAGTTCTCATTAACTTAATGTTAGGATTAATATTACCTAAATTGATTTAGGTGGAACTAGGGATTAATGAATGATCTTATAGGGTCAACTACAACTTTAATTGAGTCTTTATAATTGGCGTTGGTATTGCGTTCATCCCGACCTGGGTCATCTGTAATACCCCGTATTTTCATGCTTAAATTCCAACCGACATTCCTATGCATCTAAGCTCTAATTCAAGTGATTCCCATGTGAATATATATTTCATGATCTTTATCCTAGTATGTGAAGTGCTCTTGAGGTCAACAGTGTTCATATAAATCATTTAGAGCCAAGTTAAGCTAAGATAATTTGATTTGTCTAATGTTTGAAATTCGATTCTACAAGGGTCAACTTCAAACGTGTATATATCTTAATATATATGAAAATTTTTATCCCAAGACCTATCAAATTGTAGATAATTGAATTATCTTTCCAATAATATCAATTTCACAATAATTCAATACCCGAGCGAAGAGTTATGCCCATTTTTGTGAGAGGCAGTAAGGGTGTGTGATGGTTAATGCGCCGCCCAATCAAATCTGTGCAATTAGGAGTATGAGGCACACTTAAATGCCTGCCATAAGGTGTACGACGCACACCTTAAGGTCTGCCATGGTTGTGCGCCGCATATCTCACTTCCAAGTGCCAAAAACACCCCTATATATGTCTATAACAACGGATTAAACTCCCACAATATCAAAATAAGTTTACTTTCTCTAAAAATCACCAAGAATAACCTTTAGGGTTTCAACATACAACCCCAATAGCTAGAGATTCAACCATGAGAATCCTATAATTTTTACATATTCAAAATCCCCGTTAAGAAGGCTACGAGTGACACCCAAAAGTTCATGAATAGCATTACATCATTTGGAAAGTCATTCAAAGCTTCAAGTTTAAGGTATGTGGGGTTTTTCAATAAGAACACTCTTTCGTTCTTGTGCCCAAAAATACTTTCTTTTACGAAGTTATGGATTTCATATGTTTTACTATGATTTTGAAGCATGAACTTATATCCTATATTGATTATCACGAGATTATGATATTTTTGATATTTTTGAAGCAGAATTATATGAGAAT
>NW_025819338.1:0-1115 GCF_002878395.1 Capsicum annuum
TTTAAATAAATTTTAAAAAATCATCGATGATGATCCGAAGAATATAATTTTTTATTATTAATGATAACAAATGATAGATGAATCACGTTACAAGAATAAATGATATTTTGAACTCTTGTAAATTTTTTCTCAAATATTTAATTTTAAATAAATAATTCATGAAAAGTCACATATTTGTTACCATGTAGTTTACATATATGAAGAAGGAGATGAGCCTTCTGGTATACCTTCAGCAATACATGACAGATCTTTTACTAGTATGGAGATATTGCATGATAAAATTAAGGATGAAATCATTGAGAATTTTGTGATGTATGAAGGACTAATTATTTTTGTCGTTAATTTTTTCATAAATAATGATTTAACTTATGAAATAATTTTTATATTTATTTTTATTTGATATCTTAAAGTGATGTTTAAATTATTTAAGTAATACATCATTATTAAAATTTTTAATGTATTTATGTATATAAATATTGACTGAAAATTTTAAAGTACATACTTTTTAATTAAATAAAAATATTATAATAGATATTTAAAATAAATTTTTCTCTATAAATTGATTTTAGTAGTAAATATCTATTGATACATGTCCTTTTTGGCCATTTGTCTCAAAAAAGAACTTCTTGAAAAAGATTATCCAAACACAAGTTGTTTATCAAAAGTACTTTACAAATGGATTTACCAAACCCAAATTGCTTTTTTCAGAAACACTTTTCTAAAAAGTTATTTTATAAAAGTGTATTTTAAATAAATAGTTTTGTAATAGCAATCTCAAACGGGCTCTAAGTTTTTACAAAATAAAATATATATAAATCTTAACAGTCCTGAACCTTTAGGGGTCTTGAGGCTGAATTTTATTGGATTCACGAACAACGTACACCTGATTCTCACATTGATGAGATATGTAGGCAACCTTTATTGGGTTCGGTGATATTCTTAAGAAAAGTTTTAAAAATATTAAACCCTGATCCATTCATTATTATCAAAGTAAAAATAATATTTAGGTGGTTGGTTTGTGGCTAAATTGGCATCTCACCCATACAACACCAGGTCCAAAAAAAAGGCAAGATGACCCACAAAAAATAGTATAGGGTCTGAGATGAGTTGGTGTA
>NW_025819339.1:0-1119 GCF_002878395.1 Capsicum annuum
GTATATATTTTCTAAAATAGTATATATTTAATGTATACATGTGTATATGTTTCATAAATTAGTGTATAACTATATATATAGTGTGTGTATATATTGTAGTATATTTTATTTAAAGTAGTACGTATATATTGAATAGTATGTATATATGTGTATATATCTTCTATAGACGTATATATTTAACGTATACATGTGTATATGATTTATAAATTAGTATATATATCATTATATTGTAGTATATACCTTGTAGTATATGTTTTATTTAGAGTAATATATATATTTAACTAACGTGTAGTCGTATACACGATTACATGTGTAATTGTGTATATGTGTATATATTTTTTACATTCTAATGTAGTATATACTATATGTATATTGTTTAACGTATTTAAAATGTATATAGGTGGGTATATATAGAGTATATTGGGAAAAAGTTTTTATTTTATTTTTAACTGAATTTTTAACTGGGTTTAACCGGATTTAGGTGGGTTAGACTGGATTGGGCTAAGTGGGCCGGTTCAAGATTGTTTTTAAAAAATTTACTGTTTAACCCGAACCCAGCCTGTCCCACCTAACCACAACCCGGCTAATTTTCACGGGCCGATTTCGGGTTGACCCGGACTGGCCCACTTGACACCCATAGCCTCACACATAACATAGTGATGCAAAGTGATGCAAACATCAATTTAAGCAAACAGCCGGCAGAAACTTTGGAGGGCGACGGAAGCAATCAGAAATAAATCTTTAAACCTTTTAAGCTAATTTGTAACAGAGAAAACTGCTTAACATTAAAAAGGAAAGAAAACTACTCTTACGTTGTTCGTAAGATTTGACTACGAACAACAAAGCAGCAGTCGATAGGAAAGGAACCTAGACGCTACCAATAATTGGAAGTAGAAACAACATCGTAAACAAACACGGGATCCAACAATACTCCAAGAAACGAAATTTAACCACTACAAATACCAAACAAAAACATAAACTCATAAAAAAATAAAAGGAAACAAGGAAGTTACCTATGTCCGGGAAATCAAGATGTTTTTTTCATTTTATTTTTTATTTTGATTTCTTTTTCTATTTTCCTTTTCTTCTTCTTTTTTTCTATTTTATTTTGTTTCTTTT
>NW_025819340.1:0-1041 GCF_002878395.1 Capsicum annuum
CAAGGTCGTAGTACATCTCACGTATGTTTCAAAATTTTTGGAATAGCGTAAGGGCATGTTTGGGTGCCAAAAATAGTAGCAAATGCCAAAAATACTGTTGCTATTTGACCAATTTCTTACGTCAAATTTTATTTCGTACATCACTTTCCACTTTGGCATTACTTCATTGGAGACTTTGGTAGGTCAAATTACGATTTTTAGTTGAATTTGTCATCTGGGTAACTGCTATTGTGTTATTTTTTCAACAATAGATACCATATGAACCTGAATACAACATAAGAGTCATTTGTTTAAACAAATCTGTTTCAACGAAAGACTCATATGTTGGATTCATGTTTATGGTTCTATAGTGTCGTAACATGAATCGAACATATGGGTCATATGTTACAGCATATGACCCATCTGTTGCAACAGATTAGTTATTTGGTGCAACATGATAAATTGTAAGATCCCGCAAAATCATGCGTCTAAGTTTTAGCCTTAAAGCTCTTTAAAAGCTCCAACACTTAGAATAATTTAGCTAAGTGTTCAACACTTAGTCTCATTTCAAGCTTCTAAAATTTGTGGATTTATTTGATGACCTTTTCGACGCCCGTTTTTCAATTTTCAAGTTACGTTGTGATGGGGCAAGGTCGTAGTACATCTCGCGTAAGTTTCAAAATTTTTGGAATAGCTTAAGGGCACGTTTGGGTGCCAAAAATAGTAGCAAATGGCGATAGGCACGCAACGCCCTAGAAATCGGCCTGCACTAGGCAGGGCGGCGCCTTGAAAGCCCGGTGGACTAAGCAGGGTGGCACTTTGCTAAGTCCGACGGACTAAGCAAGGCAGCGACTCGCTAAGTACAGCGGCCTAGGCAGGGCGGTGCCCTGGGTATCGCACTAGGCCAATTTCCTGTACTCCAACTCCGTGTCTTGAGTGGCATTTTGGTCATCTTTCACCCATAGGTATACTCTCTAACATGGGATTTAGTCCCAATTGAAGCAAAATATACTCTTTTTCTCAAAATCCTCTCAAGAACACAGCAGGGTTTTTACTTGGGGA
>NW_025819341.1:0-1714 GCF_002878395.1 Capsicum annuum
GCACTTATAATAAATAATTCTTGAAGCCCACACTATGAGAAACTTTATTCTTGAAGAAATCTTGAAGAATTTATGGATGATTTTTGGAACATTAGGGTTCTTGATTGAAACCCTAGTTATTTCTCTTCTCAAGAGAATTGAGAGAATTGGAAGAGAAAAATGTTGAAATTAATTTTTTGGGAGAGGTTCCCAAATTTATAGAGGCTCACAAAAGGTGGGAACTGACCAAAACACCCTTGTAAAAATGTCTCTAAATTGCTGAAAAAAAAAGGCTGATGACATTTGTTACAGGCCATCAAACCTGTGTTAGGCCGTCACAAAATGTCATCAGAAAAGGGTGGACTTTTATGATTTTTTGCCCAGGGCTGACGACGTCATCAGAAATATCGTCAGAATCTGACGACGTCATAAAAAAGGTCGTGAGAAATGTGGTAGCTCGTCAGAAACGTCGTTACCATTTTCCAGCTTGATAGACTGGAGTAAAATGGGCATAACTCTTTTCTCCAATATCGGATTTAGGTGAAATTGGTATCGTTCGAAAGCTATTTCAAAGATATTTCATTTGATATATAGAAAGCCACCCAGTTCTCCATATACAACGATTTATGGTCAATTCAAGTTGATCCAAATTTTGACGGTCACTAAAACTTGACCTATAGGAAAGCTTTCAACTCGACCATGGGTTAGGGGACCTCTATGATCTTAATTCATGCTCAAATAGATTATCACATGAACCAAAGTATTTCATACTTGGGTGGATATTTTTTAAATATTTTGACTCAGATTTTCGCTTTACCAAATACGTTCCAAGGCTCACACTGGAAAAGGACTTTTCAGGGCATTACAACTAAGTTCATTCTTGGTCACTCTCTTAATAGATACTACCCTTATCTTCCTTTATCTTCAATTGTCACCATCATGGACTTACACTCTATTAACTTGACAAACATACTTGCCTCGCTAAACACATAATCGTATCATCATCATGGAATTACACTCTATTAACTTGACAATTATACTTGCCTCGCTAAACATGTAATCATAGCTTACTAAGATCTCAAAATTATATTTTTCAAAAATCATACTTAAAAGAATCACCAACAACTATCCATAAATCCCCAATTATCTACTACGAACACCATGTTCGATATAGCTATCCTTAATCCACTTAACCAGTCAAGGATACTATTAACCACACACAATACTTAATAACGTTACAAAACAATGCAACCCTATAACACATCGGGTACACCTCTATATCATACTTAATTACAAATAAACGAATTTAAACTCTTACATACACTGTTCAAGCCTACTAGATCACTTCTATATACCTAGCATCACAAACCAATTAATCATTATTTCCACCTTGTTGATCTTCTACTGTTCAAACTTAGTGTCTAATTCTAGCCGTGATTAACCACAGCTTCACACACCATTCTTACATATCAAAATATCCAAAAACACTAGTCCACTAAAACCTTATAATAATAATAATACTTTACCATAATCTTACAGTCTATCTAACTACAGTCCATAAACACGTTTCTCTTCCACACGTCTCTAGTACTTATCCATCCATATATCTAAATTACCTTCTTAGCTCTATAAGTTTCAACTAAACTCCTTTTGAAACCTCAAGGGAAGCCTAACTTAACAACACTCAATCACCAAATATCATTATTAATGACCTATACAGTCCTAACACAATAAA
>NW_025819342.1:0-1621 GCF_002878395.1 Capsicum annuum
TAAGCCTAACCTCATCATATATACCAGTACATTCAAAATACTGACTGCATATTTTCTTCGTACTATGATGTCTTATATCATAGGTTCGAACGCTCAGTTTTCTGACTATGCATAGATAGTTCAGCATTACAGCTGCAACAACAGTGGTGAGTCTTCATCTTTTGAGGACAAGTTTATCTTCATTTAGTTTTTCAGTATTCCTCTATTTCAGACAATTGGAGTCAATTGGGGGTTTTTCCCATCAACTCCATAGTCAGTTAGTTAGTGGCTTTCTAGACATTCAGACAGTTAGTCAATTTATCAGTTGTTTATCAGTCTTTTTAGTATGTTTTCAAATGTCCAGATTTATGATTCAATTGTATTTTGGTATTTAAAACCTTATGGCATTATCAGTTGCTTTTCCACATATGCCTCTTATTATCATTTTAATTCAGTGGTCATAACAGGTATCAACTCATGGATTAGCTTATGGTCACTTGTGACCATAAACACAGTTGTCGCGATAAGGGGTAGCCTCGGATCGTTACACAGAAGCACCATTAGAGAAACCTATCATCAACATGCAAAGTGAGAAAAATTCCATGAAAACATTTCTTCAACAAGTTGAGAAGAATTATAAGAGAAAACATAGTGTGTGATCAAATGTCCGATTAGCCTTTTGAAGAAGAAATTTCATCACACAAATTTAAATTATCAAAGAGTGGAGTAGATGCACCTTCTCGAGTTACAAAGTCAAGGTCTAATGTAACAATTGTCAAAGATGTTGCTAAGGTTAGCAACAAAAAATCCAGAAAAGTTTTTAAGGTATTTATTTTTAGTTTTTGTGTATTAAAAAAAGATATGTTTTTTGTTTTCTACATATTTTTTGCACACTGAAATGCATGATAATTAGTTCTATCATATTTTATTATTGTCTTCTATCACTGTATATGTTTGTACTTAAAATATTTTTTAGTTATTTGTTTACAGTGATTGTGGATGTTTCCATGCCTTTGATGAATTTGTTAGCCTTGGTGTGTTTGAGACTTAAAGCATCAACTTTGATTCTTTCAACCATCATCTTAGATATGATGCACTACTTTGAATTATGTTAGAAGAAAGTAAAATGATGGTGCAACTAGTGAAAGTGAGGTGAATAAAAATACTACTAGCAGATTTGGTGGTTCAAAATTTTGAGATAAGTTGTACAGAATATTAAAAAACTACAGCGTGTTAGTCAAAGAAAAGTTAAGTTGTAGTCTTGAAAGTTTATAATAATTATTTGTGGGTACTTATTATTAGACATCCTAAAATAGATAAATGGGCCAGTAGAAATAGAGTGAAGCAGAATATAAATACATAGTACTTCTGTAGGGAAATTTGGAGGTTCCGAATTTTAAGACGGGAGAACAACCTCAAACTAATGTATAATAACTGTAAAACTACGAACAATATCGATAATAACAACATACCTAGTGTAATCTCACAAGTTGGATTGGATAATAGAGTATATGCAAACCATAATAGGTTGCTATCAATATAATTTCGGCTTAAAAATATTTAATACACATAAAAAGTAAAGAATCATTTAAACACTGGAGCCAAAAATACCCTTCAAGTATTGAAATTGGTTCAATACCCT
>NW_025819343.1:0-1138 GCF_002878395.1 Capsicum annuum
GGTTGTTTGGGCCTGATCTTGTTCATCAAGTGATAGAGAAAGTGAAGGTCATTAGAGAAGGACTTAACACAGCTCAGAGTAATTAAAATTCCTATGTAGATATTACAAAGAAGGAGTTAGAGTTTAAGGTTAGTGATTGGGTATTTCTAAAGGTCTCCTCAATGAATTGAGTCATGTAGTTTAGAAAGAAAGGAAAACGTAGTCCTCATTACATAGGTCCTTATTAGATTATGAAGAGGATTAGTGTAAGACCCTGCAAAATTCTAAGCTTAACTCAGTCCTTTAAAGCTTGTTAAGGAGTCCAGACTTAGAAAATTTTAGCTAAGTATCAAGACTTTGAATCATTTAGCCTTCAAAATTGGAGGATTTTATTTCCGACCTTTTCAACCTTAGTTTGTCAATTTTCAACTTTGTTTCAATATTAGGGTCACTTATAGGTCATTTTAGGTAAGTTTCGTACATTTTGGACTAGCGTAAGGCAAGTTTGGTTTACCCAAAATAGTGAGGGGTCGCGATAGCCTCGCATCACGAGGGCCAGTTATCACAGCTAAGGGTCACACCGCGATGACTTCTTAACCCTAGTAGGTTTCATGTCTCAATGGGTACTTGACCCAATCAGGGGTCGCAACGCGAGGTCGGCCCTGTTCAGCCTTATTTTTATACGGGTTGTGGGGGAAAATGGATTATTTTCCCAACCCTTATTCAGCCTTAACACAAAATTAATCATCCTATAGGGTAAGATCTCATTCTTTATTAATAAACACTCTCAAGAAAAATCCCTAGACTCACCAAGTTCAAGGAATCAAGTCTCAACTTGAAATTAGTAATCAAGGTATGTAAAGTATTCATCCAAGGGTTCCTTCCACCCTTGGAGTCCAAAAAATAATTTTTAAACTTCAAGTAGATTGATTTAATGAATTCTGTGTTGTGTTTAATTATATTCATGATTATAATGGTTAATTGAGTTTCTAATCCATGTTTTCTGATGAGTTTCATGTGGGGTTAATTGATATATGCATAGTATCTTATGAATCAATGTTAAACCCTTGAATTTGTCAATTGGGAATTGAATTATGGTGTCTACTTGTTGCTTAATGTTATGTGTATATATTATGTTCACCAAGTGATTGATGAATTG
>NW_025819344.1:0-4270 GCF_002878395.1 Capsicum annuum
GTTATCAGTATTCAGACTCAGTAATCATGTTATCTCATTGTCAGTTACAGTTACGTATTTATGCATGCATTCTCATATTCATTTTAGACAATGATTTAGTGATAATCATGCATGTGAACCCTTGCATATAGCCTACCTCATATGTATACTCAGTATATTCTATTGTATTGACACATTTGTGTTATGGTGCTTTCTTTTTATGTTACACCATAGGTTAAGAGACATGAGTTCCAGATCAACAGTAGATTCCAGTTTCTACAGTCAGAGTCCAAAGTAAGTCCTCATCCTTCGAGGGAATGATTATTTCCTTACTATCTCATTGATTAGCTTATTAGTTGGAGTTAGTTGGGGACATGTCCCATCAACTCCTTATTTAGATTATTTAGAAATTAGAGGCTTTTAGAATAGATACAGACTATCATGTTTCAGATTTAAATATTTCAATTTTGTTTTGGGTATTCTATTACCCCACTCAGTTGTTTTATTATTCAAATTTTGTTCAGTATTGAACCTTATGTCCTTTCAGTGCATATTTCTCCATTATCATGTTATATTATGCAGTGTATACGTACAAATATAAGTCATGGGTTAGCTTGTGGTCCTTTGGGGTTATGAGCACCGTGTAGCATTCTGAGCACTAGGTTTGGGGCATTACAAACTCAGTATCAAAGACTAAGGTTCAATAGAGTCCTAGGGAATCTGAAAGTCGTATCTGGTAGAGTCTTGTACATGGGTGTATTGCGTGCCACACTTATGTACAGGAGACTATAAGATATTTTAGGAACAATTTCACCTCTTTAAGTATTCATATCATGCCAGTAAGCATAATCTCAAGTCAATCTCTCAGGATAATCCAGTTCTTCCTTTCTTCTACAGAATATGCCTCCTAAAAAAGGAAACGTAAATCAGTCAACTCCTCTACACGAAGATCCTTTGGGCGATCATGTTTCTTATACTGAGTTCAGGTCAACATTCACGACTTTTATTTAATTAGTTGTCTCTCAGAATGAATGGTCAACAATCATTTCGGCCAACCTAGTGGCCAACTCTGTCGCAGCTAGAATTTAGGACATTTCCCAAATGAATCCTCCAGCCTTTCTTGGGTTTAAAGTAGATGAAGACCCTCAGGAATTCATTGATCAGGTTCAGAAGGTAATAGAAATCATGAGTGTGACTACTCTTGAGAGTGTTAAGCTAGTTGCATATCAGTTGTAGAATGTGGTTCATGCTTAGTTCAAATAGTTGAAGTGAGAAATGTCAGATGATGCAAGTACTATAGAGTGGGTGGAGTTTGTCACTGCATTCTTAGACATGTTCTTTCACCAAGAGCTTATAGAGGCTAAGGTATTAGAATTCATCAACCTCAGATAGGGCAATATCACGGTGAAAGAGTATTCTCTTAAGTTTACTCAATGAGCCAGATATGCCCCTCATGTGGTTGTAGACAGCAGAGCCAAGATGTTTAAGTTCACTTCAGGGATAAATGTTAGCATGGTAAATGAGTGGAGATCCACCATTATGAATAGTGACATGACTTTAGCTAGGCTTATGACTCATGTTCAGCAGATAGAGGAGCAGAAGATTAAGTAGATGGAGAAGTAGAATAAGAAAGCTAGGATATATAGCTTCAATTTTAGCCAGCCTAAGTCAGAGGGAGGCAATCATTCTCAATTTTTCTCTAAGTCATCAGTTCCATCTCCTTCTTCAGCCAGTGCTCCAGCTCCTAAGTTTAGAGACAGGGCGCTAGGCTCTAAGTCTCAGGGTAGTTTCCGTAATTCCCAAACTAATCTCTTTTGTCAAACTTGTGGTAAGAACCACAAGGGTGCTTACAGAGTTGGCAGCGATGTCTGTTTCAATTATGGAAAGCTAGTCCACAGAGCTAGAGACTGCCCTCAGTCAGGTTATCAGAGTCATCTCTGCTCCTCAGCTCAGTTCGGTCGCCTGAATCAGCAGGGTGCCAGCACCAGGGCTACTAGTAGGCAACGCCCAAATTGCCTTTATGCTTTTCAGATTCGACAAGATTAGGAAGATTCTCCTGATGTAGTAACCAGTACGTTATAGATCTTTCATGTACATGTTTACGCTTTGCTAGATCTAGGAGCCTCCTTGTCTTTTGTTACTCCTTATATAGCAGCTGATTTCAGAATCAATTCCAAAATTCTAGCAGAGCCTTTTTCAGTCTCTACCTTAGTGGGTAAAACTATCATAGCTCGACGGGTATATAGGAGCTGCTCGGTTATAATATTTTAGAAAGTCACTTCAGCAGACTTTGTCGAATTAGTAATGACTGATTTTGAGGTCATTCTCGGCATGGATTGGCTTCATTCCTATTATGCCATAGTCGACAACTATAACAGAATAGTCCAATTTCAGTTTCTAAATAAACTCATCCTAGAGTGGAAGGGTAGTACTTCATCTTTTAGAGGTCAGCTGGGCAAGGAAATGGATATCTAAGGGATATGTCTATCATCTTGTTCAGGTTAAGGTTCCCATTCCAAAACTCCTAGTCTTGAATCAATTCCAGCCGTAAATGAATATTTAGATGTCTTTCCCAAATATCTTCCAGGAATTCCTCCTGAACGGGAAATAGACTTTGACATTGTTCTCCTTCTAGATACTCAGCCCACATCTATTCTGCCATATAAAATGACATTAGCAAAACTCAAAGAACTAAAAAATAGTTGAAGGATCTCTTAGATAAGGGATTCATCAGACCCAGTGTTTCCCCGTGGGGTACTCCAGTATTATTCATGCACAAGAAAGACAGTTCTCTCAGAATATGCATTGAATACCGTCAACTCAACAAGGTCACAGTCAAGAAAAAGTATTCTTTTCCCAGAATCATGACTTGTTTGACCAACTTCAGGGTGCCTGTTATTTCTCTAACATAGTCCTCAGATTAGGCTATCATCAGCTTAGAGTTTGAGAATGTGACATCCCAAAAAGAGCTTTTCATACTAGATATGGTCACTTTGAATTCTTAGTTATGTCATTTGATCTTACCAATACCCCAGCCACTTTCATGGACTTGATGAACCGTGTGTTCAAGTAGTACTTGGACATGTTCATCATAGTCTTCATAGAAAATATCCTAATATATTACCACAGTGAGCGAGATCATGCAGTCCATCTCAAGATAGTACTTCAGACTCTCAGAGATCATCAGTTATTCCCCAAATTTAGTAAGTGCAAATTTTGGCTAAGTTCAGTAGCATTCCTTGGTCATATCATTTTTGGTGATGGCATTAGAGTAGATCCTCAAAAGACTGAAGCAGTAAGAAACTGGCCTCGCCCTGTCTCGCCATTAGATATTAGGAGTTTCTTGGGTTTGGCTGGCTATTATAGATGGTTTGTTAAGGGATTTTCTTCTATTACATCCCTTATGTCCCGATTTACTCAGAAGAAAGTCAAGTTTCATCGGTCAGATCTTTACAAGAAGAGTTTTCTAGAGTTTAAGACTCAACTCACCTTAACTCTAGTATTAGCTCTTCCAGATGGTTCACATAGGTTTTTAGTGTATTTTGATACATTCAGAGTATGTTTGGATTGTGTCCTCATACAGCATAGTAAGGTCATAGCCTACGCCTCCAGAAAACTTATTCCCTATGAGAAGAATTATCCTACTCATGATCTCAATTTCGCAGCCATAGTGTTTGCCTTTAAAATTTGAAGGTAATACCTATACGGTGTTTATGTAGATGTGTTCACGAATCATAAGAGCCTTCAGTATGTCTTTTCTTAAAAAGATCTCAATCTTTGTCAGATAAGGTGGTTAGAGCTCTTGAAAGATTATGACTTGAGTGTCCTTTATCATCTGGGAAAGGCCAATGTAGTGGCCAACGCTCTTGATAGATTATCCATGGGTAGTGTTTCTCATGTTGAAGATAGTAAGAAGAAGTTAGCTCAAGCAGTACATCAGCATGCCAGACTAGGCATTCGCTTAGTCGATTCTCTAGGGGGTGGTGTATATGTTCTGAGTATTTTAGAATCATCTCTAGTTTTTGAGGTAAAAGAAAAGCAAGATAGAGATCCCAGCCTTGTCAAGTTGAAAAAATTAGTTCAGGATCAGAAAATAGAGGTTTTCTCCCAAGGGGGATATGGTGTTCTTTGTTTTCAGGGTCGTCTCTGTGTTCCAGAAGTTTATGACATAAGGCAGTGAATTCTTGTAGAAGCGCATGGTGTGCATTACTCTATTCATTCAAGGTCCACAAAGATGTACCGCGACTTGCGGAAGATCTATTGGTGATGTGGGATAAAGAGAGATGTTGCA
>NW_025819345.1:0-1627 GCF_002878395.1 Capsicum annuum
GAGTTTTTCTTTCAACTCCTTAAGATCTGTAGGTGCCATACAGTAGGGAGAAATGGAAATAGGCTGAGTGTCAGGAAAAATATCGATCCCGAATTCTATCTCTCTATCGGGTGGTACCCCTGGGAGATTTTTTGGAAAAACACCGAGAAACTCATTCACAATGTTGACTGAATAGATACTTGGGGTTTCAAACTTAGTGTCCTTAACTCTAACCAAGTAATAAAAGCAACCCTCAGATATAAACTTCCTGGCTTTGAGATAAGAAATAAAATGACTCTTGGGAGGTACTAAACTCCCTGATCACTCGAAATCTGGTTTACCAAGATACTGAAATTTGACTACACGAGTGCAACAATATATAGACATAGAAATAAGTGGGACTCTTCTCAAACTTCATAGAAATAAGTGGGGTCACATGAGAAAAACTTGACCCAGGGTCCAATAACACATATTATCAAAATAAAATACACGGAGCATACCAGTAATAACATCGGGAGAGCCCTCATACTCATGATGGAAAGGTAGGGTATAGAACCTAATTTGGTGCTAACTGCCAGCAATACTAGAAGAAGCGCCCTAAAGAGGAGTTGGACAGGATGCAGAAGCTAATGCACTAGTGGCCTGGGTTTGGGGCCGGGTATCTCTGCTTCCCTTCCTGGAATATGGGCAGTCTCTAAGCCTATTGCCTATCTTTCCACACCCAAAACAACCACACTATTTAGCCAAACACTTACCCTGATGGGTCCTACTATACTTGGCACAAGGTGGGAAGTTGCGCTTCCTGCTCACACTCTGCTGAGACCTGGACATAGAAAACCTATTTCCCTACTCTGGACTATATCTAAGCACTGGGGTACTAGCTGATGAGGGTGCTGGTATAGAAAAATAACTCTGGAACTGAGGGGGTTTCCCTCTCTGGGATCTAGCCTGACCGTACTCATGTTGTTCAGACCTAGCTCTCTTGTTACCTCTCACTCTATCTCTTTCCCTTATCTTATTATTCTTTATTTATTGTGCATATATTATTAGCCTAGACAAATCCATCTCCTTGTTCAACATAACAGTGCAACATTCTTTTTATACTAAGCCGGACACACTTATCACAAAATTTCTCATACCAGTTCGAGCATCAGAGATCTAGTCAGGCGGATATTATGCTAGTTGATTGACCTTTAAGTAGTACTCCTTAATAGTAATAGAGCCCTATCTCAAGTTCATAAAATCTTCAATCTTCGCCTCTCTTAAGTCCAAAGGAAAGAACCTATCCAAGAATACATCTTGGAATATCTTCCAGGTAATGGGAGCATCATCCTCCACTCTACACTTTTTCTAAGAAACCACCCAGTCATATATAATGTCCTTCGTGCTATATGATGCTAACTCCACACACTCTTCTTCAGAAACAGGCATTACTTATGTGATCTTCCTTGTCTCCTAAACATATAACTGCGAGTCTTCCCTTACCTTTGACCCATAAAACTCTAGCGGACTCATCTATATAAAGTCACGAATTCTGGCAGCAGCTAAGTCACCTCCATGTTGCTGTGGAGCAGCAGCCTGATTGGCCTGAACAGTGATAGCTTGGGCCAGTGCCTGGAAGACTTCCCTGAATTCGGCGTAGGACACG
>NW_025819346.1:0-1086 GCF_002878395.1 Capsicum annuum
AATTCACATTTTCATAAATAGAAGATATTATACGTCATGTAGTTCCTCAACATATTAAGCATGGTAGAGAGTGCATAGCTATATTTCATGTGCATATTGTATATCTCCATTATCATACATGCTTCATACGACAACAATAGCAACACATGAAAAGTATGGGATTCATATTAAAGTATATAGCTAACATGGACTTGTCATTTGGACATCATGGAATCATAAAAACATGAATTTCTAGCATCCTAAGCATTTTATCGAACACCTTGCATGCATTCTTTAAGGCATAGGTATGTTTCATAACTTGTACCATTTTACACCATCTAAAGTTCATAGTTTTCAACTAACAAGCATATATATTCCAAGAAAACACCTCTAGATATCATCTTGAAACTTAAACAACAATCATCAATATGTATATGCTCATATCACCACAAAAAGTTCACAAAATAGTATTTAAAACATGGTTCTTGAGCTCTATGAATGGATTGGATCAATAGATGAACACCACACATAACTTAGTGATTGAATCTTGAAAGAAATCTAATGTTTCTAAAGGTTCTTGAAGAATTCCTTAGGCTTGCTCTTGAGGAGATGATCTTGAGAGAAAATCATAATCTTGTGGTTGAGAGTGTAAGAGGGTTTTTAAGATGCTTAACAAAAGAAAAAAGGGAAAAATTATGCCTCTTTAGGGTTATAAGTCATGGAAGGTGAAAGGAAAGACCAAAATACCCTTATGAAATAAATTCCCAGTTGCTGAAAATCATAGCTGACGACATTTATGACAAGGCGTCAAAAATGTTATAAGCCATCAAAAATGTCGTCACACAGGAGCTGGAATTGATTGTTTCTGCCTAAGTCTGACGACATTTGTGAAAAAGCATCAAAAATGTGACAGGCCATCAAAAATATCGTCACACAAAAGCTGGAATTGATGGTTTCTGCCTAAGTCTGACGACCTTTGTGATAGGGCGTCATAAATGTGGTAAGCTACCACGAATGTGTCACTTTGGAGCTGGTTTCTACCTAAGGCTGACGACCTTCGTTATAGGGCGTCACAAATGTGGTAAGCTACTACGAATGTCATCACAT
>NW_025819347.1:0-2951 GCF_002878395.1 Capsicum annuum
TAAATCTAATAAAAATAAGGGAAAGTGGACATACCTGGGACACACTAGGAGTCTAGCTCATGCTCGCCCCCGTCTGAGGCATCTTGTACTTCAACTACAAGAGGTAGTAGTGGTGTCATGGCATGACTAGAAGATGCACCCGCTGCTATCTCATAACATCTAACTGAATCCACCTTTAAGGACTCTCTAAAATAAAGAGTGTTTATTTCAAGACTTGATCATATAGGATAGCGGGGTCCTGTTGCCCCTCATCTCTTTTTCTCTTAGTTCCAACCATTGGGATAATTTCCTCCTCAGGAAATAAGTCAAATTACCTAGGAATATGTAGAGGTATAGGCTGAGTGAATAACGGAATAATCAGAATAATAACTAGAACCTAACTCTTAACAAAAGAGTGAACCTCAATCTATAGCGTGGATACCTCTTCCCTAATTATACACAGATCTGGAGCCTGTATATCTCGTAAACATGAACTAACCCATTCCTCGAAAAAATTGATTTAGGTATGAAACTCACTAGAGAACTCTAACATGTTATCCTAAATTGCAACATGAATTTGTGTCTCAGCATTCTCTTAAGCTGGCCAGACCCAAAGCTTGAACTATCCATACAAATAAGCACACTTAGTCTATATTGTAAAGTAGGTGATAGTCTTATCCTGCCACTCAACTAGCTGCTATAAAAAGTTACACAATACTTTAGTGAAACTTATAGCTATAGGTATGGTAGCAGGACAAGGAGGCATAGTAGATGCCCCAACTTGCTAAAAAATAGAGGTCAGGACTTAAGTAGAAGTAGTTGGGGCCCCTCCTCCTTTGTTGCAACCTTAAAAGCATATCTATTATTATCCATATAAACATCAACATCAATATCTTACACATCAATATGCTCTACTGGAGCTGAAGGTCACTTAAAATGGAAAGAATCACTGTCGAAGATGCCAAAGCTCTCTTGGTAAGAAACAGGTTTGTCGAATCCTTGGTCAAGCAAATATGTGTAACGCACACAACCTCAAGCCTCCTATAAACATCTAGAACCTTGATCACCCTTACCTCATTATAAAATTTTTAGATAAGGCTATGAAAGGGAAGAGAGGTCAGGTCCCAGAATGCACGCTCATGAATCTCAAATAGAACCAGCGCCACAAAGTCAATGTCATACCCTGCAAGCAAACTAGAAAATTATTGCAGCCTGATACCATGTCAAAACATTACTCGGCATTGTCAAACACAACAAAAACCATACCATTATCCATAAAAATTTGGCTATAAAATGCAACTCTGCCCTTTTAATCTCCCCCTTACCCTCAATCCAAGGACATCATCTTCTAATTTTGAAATCTAATTAGCGATCCATCTCATCAAATCCAACCACTACTATTTGTACTCAGAATCTCTTATGGAGTATTTATCCTACACAAATCTCATCCTGAAGTCATACTCTACAGTAGATGAAGGGGCTACATACTCATGCCTAAATAAAACTCAATAGCCTCTATAAAAATATCAAAAAGAACAACTCTCACCATTATGTTCTTAGATGTGCTATAGAAATATAGCACTTTTAACGCTTAAAACTATGGAAAAATGCAAGTCTCTTTGTTATTTTGTTAGATATAATATGTTTTGGGTATGTTTTGCAAGAATTAGGTTTTGGATGCTAAGTTAGTGAAAAATGTGAAAATGGAGTTTTTGGTTACTTAATTGATCAATTTTTGTTATTTGTGACACTTTCTGGATTGTACATGACCAAATAATGTGATGGAAGTTTAATATTTGAAGCTTGGTTGGAAGTGTTGGAAAGCTTGGTACTTACCTATGTCTACATATGGACCACATGTAAGACATGCGTTTGTATGAGACTAAGGTAAGTATTGGAAATAAAGATCCAGAGAGTGAAAGAGATGAAAAAGAACTTCCAACTCCTACCTATATCAACATACGGATCGCATGTAGCACATATAGAACACATGTGGGCAAAGCGTATGTCAGAAGACCGAAATCCTTAGAGAAAAAGCTGCAGGATTTTTCTTTTGAGCACATGTGGTGGCTACATGTACCCGGCCATGGGCTGCTTATGGAACACGCACCCAAGGACAGGCCATATGTAGGCACCATATATGGCCATTGATCCTTTTTGTCCTTTTTCGTCCGGACATTGATTTTAGGGTTTCTTGATGTACTAGAAGTACCACTTATGAGATTTGTAGTAGAAGTAACACACTCTTGATACTGACTAACAAAATTTGAATCCACAATTTAATTTTGGCCCTGGAACTTTTTGTGTTGATTTTGGTTGATCAATTCAGTTATAGTTTGGGTCTTTACTTGTGATTATTGTGATTTCGTGTTATGCTTTTAATCATGAATATTGTTGATTACTTCATAAGCATGATCGGCTAAAAACCCTTAGCTAGGGTTGTGGAATTCCTGACAGATTGACGAAGGAGGAGAAGTGCTATTGTTGTTTTGAATTGGTACATGCATTATATTATCTTTACCTTAATGGTTATCTTAGCAGTTTCATATATTAGGACACCACCTATAATGTTGATACTTACTCTAAAAAAGAAGTAATGACTAGAAAAAGATAATGACAATAATAATTTGAAGTTTAATTGGCAATCTACACTTCAAGATATTATCTAAATAAGATGGTAAGTTGTCATCTAATAACTAGAGACTCAAAAGGTAATGGTTAACTGGGATCAATATAAGAGTTAGTTAGGTGACATCCTAAGACTCAAAATATAAAGGGTAAGATCTGTCAGCTCATCCAAAAGACTGTTGATGGTACATAACTTATCGATTTTGCATACAAGGTATGGGGTTGGTCCAATAAAGTATGATAGGCATACAGAGTTGAGAAACCAGGGGATAAATAATCCAAGTGTTCACCTGTGACTAATTACAATCATAGTTTATATTCATCACTTGTTCGATATTGCTACT
>NW_025819348.1:0-1493 GCF_002878395.1 Capsicum annuum
TTGTAGATGTAGAATCTTGATATAAACTTATTTATAGCATTCTTGAGATAGATTTCTTGATGCCTTTAATTAGGAAAGCTTTATTCTTGGATCACTTTGAATCTCTATGGAAGATTCTTGAATTTCTTGAAAGAAGATTGAATTTTTGAGTTTTGGAAAAAACCCTAATTTCTAGATGTTTCTTGAAAGAGCAAAGGAAAAAATGAAAGGCTATTCTATACTAGGATATATATATATAAGACCTTATGGGGCATAAATGACCAAAATAACCTTTTGAAAAAGATGAAATTTGCTGATCGAGGCCTGTGACGGTCGATCTGACGGTCCGTCAAGTCTCCTGATGGTCCACCAGATCGTCCGTCACTCGAGTGCAAAACTGGAATGTTCTACCTTGATGTGATGGTCGAAGTGATGGTCTATCAGGAAGCTTATGGACCACCAAGTCGTCCATGACTCGAGGGCCAGAAATGAGACATTCTGTCTTGACCTGACAGACCCCTTGATGGTGCATCAACTTTTTGATGGTCCACCAACTTGGACGTTGCATAATGGCCTGAAAAAGGAGTCACTGCCTTTGCTTGACGGGGAACTTGACAGTCCACTAGGAACCTGACAGTCTGCCAGGTCGGCCGTCAAACCTGGGCGATCCAACATCGTTCAGTAAAACGGCTATAACTCCCTCATTCGATGTCAGATCTCAATGAAATTGGTATCGATGGAAATTTTATTCAATGATATACATGAAAAAAAATATAAATTAGAGAAATACAACATGGTTTAAACATCAATAACTTTGGAAGTCATACATATCCACTCAAAAGACGGATTTAGGCTCAAAAAATGATCGGGGTATTACACATAGTCTGACTTATGTTATTGTTCTTGATATGCATTCTTTCAATGATGTACTGTATGTATATTAAATTTCATTCATATTTTTACTACATAAGTCATGGTTTGGTTCATGGGAACTAGGCTATTTGCATATTTTAAGGACTCTATCTATGGTTCACGGTACAACTCGTATTCTTAGTTCTCAGGTTGTCGAACAATTCATAGTGTTAAATATCAATTTGCACAATCTCTGATCATTAGTATGGGATTTATTAGGACTCATACAATGACTTATGATTCATTCATATGGCTTCATAAATCATATTTATCTCTTTTTCATCATAATTTTCCTCTTTTTTTTTGGGATATAGTTTCCTACACAAATATACAAAAACACATTATATCTACAAAAACACACTCAAGAATATGCAAGAACATTTTATGTTTTAAGCATTGAAAGTATCATAAAATGCCGGAAAATCAATGGGAAAGCTATGTCAAAATGTTAGGGTTGTGAATCGTACAATAAGATGGTTAAGTTGAATAAATGAAAAAATCCAGTCAAAGTGACATGAATTGCCTACCATAGTTAAGAATATATTCATTTTTTTATTTTGTGTTTGTCACTTTAATATTATAGATTTTTCACATGATTAATT
>NW_025819349.1:0-1333 GCF_002878395.1 Capsicum annuum
CATGCTGGTGCCAGATGGGCGATACTTCAGACACTGTTCTGTGCATTCTACAGTGGGATAGTTTGTCAATTTATGATACATCAGGTGATTGAACCAGTTTTACTGCTGCATATTCTATTTTAGTGGAGCTTCTTTCCACATATTAGGCAGTCTTAATTGTATATATAGATTTTCCTTTGACTGAAAAAGTTGATTTACTTGTCCCATAAAAAATAAAGTTGATTTACTTGTCCATGGAAAACCTTTCACCATTTCCTTGTTTTCCTTCCTTCCTTTTTTTGCTTTTTATTTAGGGATATCCGCAGAACTTTGGCATTGAAAAATTAACATTTTAAATTTATTGAACACCTAGTGTCGATAAGCGTCTAGATTTATGTGTTTCATTAATGGAATTGATTGACGTGCTCCCTTTTGAAGTTCTCATCATGTTCAAATACCATATGCTTTTACATGTGTACCAATGCGAGATTTTATGATCGGAGTTTATAGGCCTGCCTTCTTTTATGGGTCATAATTGAAACACAATGAAACAAATTGGTGGTGGCTTCCTTACAGCCACGTCTTTGGGATGTGTTCACAGGATTATACACAAAGTTGGTTTAGAACTGTATCTGGAAGTGGAGTTTAGTGCATCAGAGGGACAGGTTTAGTATTTAGTTGATATGTGACCTATTGTTGGCAAATAATTAGTTTTCTTCTCTAAAGTTGTGTAGACAAGTCTTTCTGGTAGAAATGAGGCTCTTTGGCAGCTTAAATAATAGCTGAGTACACAGGTTCCAAAATGGGCTATGTGTTTTTTTTTTAGAATTTTCAATCGCTATACCCATGGCAACCTTTTTAATATTTAATTTTTCCTCATTTTGTCCAAGTGAGTTCCTGTTGTTTTACCATTGCAATCGCTTGTTATAGAAAACATACAATGGTTGAGTGCTTTGCATTGTAGGTGAAGTAACATCCGTACCTCTTCCTCGTAGCATCACCTCCATATGGCCTCTTCCTTATGGGTTACTCCTCCAACAGGCACCTGAAGGGAGCTCACAAGCGCATATCCAATTTTCGTCTTTGAGCCCACTTTTAAGTGCTCGTGATACAATCCGTTCAAAAAGGGAAGTTAGTACTCAGCAGAATTATACTGCTGTACTTGGTTTAGATTTTACTCTCAAGGGAGATGGGTCTTCAATGTCTTCACATCTGATATTAAAGGATCCACTGGAAGAACCTCAGGTATACATAATGCTTTCTTTGGCCCCCCTCTGTATCTATTGTTTTGCTTGTTTTGTTTTATAGTCTATCCTTTTCTATTTCTTATCCTTGGTTTTGGTAATATTATACT
>NW_025819350.1:0-1139 GCF_002878395.1 Capsicum annuum
TGCCATTTGAGCTAATATGTGATGCAAGCGATGTGGCTGTGGGAGTAGTTCTAGGGTAGAGAAAAGACAAGGTATTTTGTTCTATTTATTATGCAGGTAAGGTCTTGAATGATGCCAAGATAAATTACACAATCATAGAAAAGGAGATGTTAGCACTGGTTTATGAATTCGACAAACTTAGATCATACTTGGTTGTCACCAAAGTTACAAACCATGCTGCTATCAAGTACTTATTCAACAAAAAAATGTAAAGTCATGGTTGATCAGGTTAATTCTATTGCTTAAAGAGTTTGATCTCCAAGTGCGTGATCTAAAAGGGGGCAGAGAATAAAGTTGTAAACCATTTGTCTAGCTTAAGAAATCATAACCATATTGCTGATAATACATTTTGAATTTTGGAAGAGTTTCCAGATAAAAGGTTTTTGTCGATTGATGTGTGTGAAGTTCCTTAGTATGTTGATATCGTGAACTTGTTGGTGTGTGAGTTTTACCCTCCTGAAGCTACCATTCAACAAAGAAATAGATTGCTACATAATTCTCGTGTTTACATATGGGACGAGCCATATTTTTCCAAGAAAGGTCCTAATGGAATTGTATGCAGATGTGTTCCAGAAGATGAATTTACACAGGTGCTACAAAAGTGCCATTTATGTCCTTATGGTGGCCATGATGGGGGTAAAAGAATAGCCCAAAAAGTGTTGCAATCCAGTTTCTTTTAGCCAACATTGTTGAGAGATGCAGTGGCTTTCGTGAAGGGTTGTCATCAGTGCCATAGGTTAGGTACAATTTTAAGGCATTATGAGATATCCCTGAACAATATTCTTGAAGTTGAGGTATTCGATATTTGGGAGATAGATTTTATGGGACTATTTCCACCATCCAATGGCAACTTATATATCCTAGGGGCAGTTGATTATGTATCTAAGTGGGTGGAAGTTGTAGATTTTCCCACTAATGATGCACAAGTGGTACTGAAATTTGTTAAGAAGCACACATTCTCCCGGTTTGGCACTCCCCAAGCTATAATCAGTGATGGAGGTATACATTTTATTAACACTTGGTTTAAAAATGTTCTAGCTAAATATGGTGTTGGGTACAAGGTGGTCACTATGTACCATCCACAAACAAGTGGTCAAGTA
>NW_025819351.1:0-1694 GCF_002878395.1 Capsicum annuum
CTCTCAGTCAATCCATGATCCATAGAACTCAGTTAGTCATGCGACTCCGGAAAACCTAAAAATATCAGAAATCTCAGTAATCTTAGTAGTTTAGTAATCTCAGTGATCTTAGTACTCAGTAATCTTGGTAACCTCAGTATTCCTATTAAATCTTAGTAACTTCAGTACTCTCAGCCAGTCATCAGAACTAAGTAGCATTCCGTTAGTCAATGAAACTCAGTAAACTCAGTTTAGCTTCGCTAGACAATACCATTAGAATCAGTTCAATTCAGTTAAATCAATTCAGTTCAGTTAATTAGTTTTGTATCTTTCAAATATGAGTAGGATTCAGCACTGAGCGAGCCTAGGGATGGGGTCTCACCCTCTAGATAGGACTGAGATCCTTAGAAGCAATCCCTAAGTTTCAAAACTACGTAGACAACGTAGGTTGAGATGCACCCTATGCATTTAAGGACTATATATATATATCTCATTTAGGTTACCTACCAGGAGGGGTTGACGGAAGAGCTCCCTGTCATTGAGGGTATACTTACAGCTAGTCTTTACCCATGGCACGGTACTGACACCCTTCCAGCTGGGGTTACAGGTTGGACCCCGCCAGTTCATTTCCAAGGCATGTCGGTTAGATAATCACTTCCCACAGTCTCAGTCTCAATAAAAGAACTCAGATAGTTCTTTAGATTTAGGACTGTCAGATACAGACAATTCATCTCAGTACAGAACTCAGTTAGTTCCATCAGATTCAGGACTGTCAGATAAAGTCACTCATGTTATCAGTATTCAGCTTCAGGACTGTCAGATACAGTCAACCAGACCAGTTCTTCATAATCAGAACTGTCAGAAACAATTATTCATGTATCAGTAATATAGTTTTAGTCCTTCAAATTCAGCAATACAGTATCAGTTCCTCACTTATCAGTGACTCAGATATCAGGATTAGTAAACTTAGTTATTCAATCCCAGTATTCATAAACTCATATGTCAGTGAATCCACGTTATCAGTAGACTCATTAAACAGAACCTAGTATTCAATTCTATCACGATCTCAGTTTCAGTTATGTATTCATGCATGTATTCTCACGTTCATGTAATTCAGTCAGTTAGTATTGTTCATGCATATGAACCCTTTGCATTCAACCTACCTCACATGCATACCAGTACATTTCCATGTACTGACACATTTGCGCTATGGTGTTTTATTTTACGCCATAGGTTTAGGAGCACAAGATCCAGAATGCCAGTAGCATTCCAGGTTTCAGCAGACAGAGTTAGCAGTGAGTCCTCATCATTCGAGGATGATATTATTTGATTATGTTATTCTTTCAGTACTTATTTATCTCAGTAAATCGAGTTAGTTGGGGACATGTCCCATCAACTCCTTATTCAAACAGCTTAGAGGCTTTCAGATTACAAGACTATAGCATATCAGGCAGTTACTTCAAATTTATTTTGGTATTGTTATGTCATTTTTCAAACATTGTTTTATCAGATGTTTATTCAGTTTTGAACCTTATGGCCTTACAGCTTCTATTCCGTATTCTTATAGTGTATGCATATATATACAATATATTATGCAGTGTACAGGTATAGATATCAGTCATGGGTTAGCTTATGGTCCTTCGGGGTCATGAGCACCATGTAGCGTTCCGGGTATCAGATTCAGGGCGTTACATTCACTTGCAAAGATATATTCA
>NW_025819352.1:0-1030 GCF_002878395.1 Capsicum annuum
GCCAGGACTATGGATGGCTCCTTGTAGATTTTATAGGTGTGTATATCATCTATATGTGTATTTTAGAGTTGTAAGAGTTTATATAAAAGATGATTATTATTGATTGGTACTTAGATGATGATACTAGTGTCGATTTAAGTCTGGCTATTAGATCTTAAGTTTAGTTTGATTTTGCCACTATTTATGTTATGCATTCAAGTTCAAGTCCAGGATATATGGTATAATATTGACGTCTATTGATTGTGGTTGGAACAGGATAGTTGTTCCCTATTATCTCATTAACTTTTCATATGATTTCTGGACTTTTGGGTGTAGTTTCCATTTTGTTTATATGTTGTATATATTTGTTTTTCCTTTGGAGCTTAGTTGGAAGTTTCCTACTAAGTACCATTCATTTGGTACTCATACAACCCTGTTGATCATAGTACAGGTTATCCTGTTGATGTGTTCATCTTGTGGAGCAGCTTTGGTTTGGAGACTTAGTATGAGCTCCTAACATTTGGAGTATTACTTATCTTACTCTTATGTATTAGACTAGTCTCCATGTTGTATTCATAGATAAGATATATTAGATTATTTCTCCTTGACATTTCACTTTTGTACTCTTTTGTATTTCGATTTTCTTATACTGATACCACCAAGTTTTAGGATTCTATAATGTTTAGATCTTTTCTTTATATATTCCACATTCTTTTCTTATATTGTTGAGAAGTCCGTTATTAGCCTTTTCGGACTTTAGGTTGGCTTGCCTACTAGTGGGTTATTGTAGGTGCCATTATGACCTAAGAAATTGGGTCGTGACACAATATGTGTTAGCTCAGAAGGAGTTGAATCTTAGGCAAATGAGGTCACTTGAGTTGCTAAAATATTATGATATGAGTCTCCATTATCACCCAGGTAAAGCTAATGTGGTTGCTGATGCTCTTAGCAGGTCATCCATTGGGAGTATAGCTCATGTAGATGAGGATAAGTGGGATTTGGTGAAAGATATTCACCATTTAGATAACCTTGGAGTTTGTCTCTTGAACTC
>NW_025819353.1:0-2432 GCF_002878395.1 Capsicum annuum
GGGTCCTACAATTTAGTGTGGCATAAGATAAATGGAGCCATTACATTCCTAAGATAGCATCAAAGTCAACCATCTCAAGCTCTATGAGGTCTGCCACAGTATCTAGGCTTCAAATACATACAACACAATCCCTATACACCCTTCTAGCTACAACAGAATCTCCCACCGGAGTGGAAATAGAGAAAGGTTCAGCAATCACATTAGGATCAAACCCAAAACCAACATCCATATAAGGGGTCGTCAAGTAATACACAAATATCACAATAAAAGATTTGTAACGTATTGGTAACTACATCGGGTAAGGCCTCTACCTTCTGGTGGTTGGTCAAGGCGTATACTAGTTGTGGCCCTTTAGACCAACTGGAGTGGTGCCCTTCTGAGGTGGTGGTGGTGCAGAATATTTCACTTGCGACTTAGGTCCTCCAACATTACCCCTTGCTGCCAGACAGTGTCTCTAGATATTGCCTGGATGGCCGCACGTATAACACACCATAGCTCCAAACTGACATCTCCCTGGATGATTCCTTCTGCACCTTCCATAGTGTGGGTATGACCAAGAGGCCTGAGCTACATTTCTCTGTGATTGTGCACCCTGCATCCTCGACCCCTAAATAGCCTGACAATTCTGGGTGCGCTGCTCGGCTGGGGTATAGACTTCGTAGCACTAGCTGTAGATTGTGCGATACCCTAATTCTTTCTCTTTTTCTATTTGTTACTCCAATTATCGCTCTGCTGCTAACTGTAGCTCTAGTTTGGTATTTTGGCTCTCTTTGCCTGCCTGTCCTTCTCTCTAGATGGAGCGATCGTCTTTTTCTTCTCCTCCACTTATTGCATGTGAACTGATAGTCTGGTGAAGTCCATGTACCTATTCAATATTACTCCCTGACATTCAAGTACCAAGTTATTTGAAAGGCTAGATGCAAGCTTCCTCATTTAGCCCTTATATTACCAGTCATATGAGGAGCAAAATGGGCTAGTTGGTTGAACTTCAGAGTGTACTCCTAGACACTTATCTTTCCTTTCTTCAGGTTTATGAATTCTTCAGCTTTGGCTTCCATCAGCTCTAGAGGGAAGAACCGATCAAGGAAGGCCTCCACTAACTCACCCCAAACTATGGGCTCAGCACTCTCACCCTTCATATCCTTCCACTCATTAAACCATTGGTTTACTATATCCTTAAGATGGTATGCAACTAATTTAACCCCTTCCACCTGGCCTACATGCGTTACCCTAAAAATCTTCTCCATTCGTCCACAAACTCCTATGGATCCTCTTCTACCTTAGTGCCTAAAAATTTGTGCGAGTTTATTCTCATGAACTGACCCACCCTAGTAGCCTCTGATGTAACAGATGCAGAGCCAGTATCCTATGACCTTTGAGTTTGTGCGGCTACCAGTTGTTCAAGCATGTGAATGGACTGTCTGAATTTTGCATTACATATGTCCCTCTGAGAAGACTGGGGGCGGTTAACATTTATTCTTGGAGATCGAGGAGGACTGGTCGGGACTGGAGGTACTCCTGGAGTAGGAAAAGGTTCTAGGGTGTACGCTCTATTATGGGTATATATCCCTTAGGTGGGTCAGACTTCATAATCCTGAGTATTCTGATTGTTGGAGAGATGAGGAGGAATGGCTACTTTTTCTAAAATACAAGAGATCGCCTGATTAGGGGACAAATTATACTCCAAAGCACGAACTAAATCACAAAGAGGTGAAACATTCCTAAATGATTAGTAGCCTTCCGCTTATAAGTGTGGTGTGCTACATAACCTATAAACAAGACTCTACCCGACAAAATTTTTGCAGATACCCCAGGACCATGAATCGTGCTCTGATACGAAGTTCGTCATGACAAAAACCGAGGCCCTGGCCATGACTAGCATCCTAAACTATGAAGGATGGATGCCCCTCTCTATCTGGTAGTCATGCACAATGTTCATATAATAAAAGAAGATGCAGAACAGAAAATAATATGGAATCATGGTCTATTCTAAATTCACAATAATAATGAAACTGCAATTCAACAAAATCTAAATAACATTGACTCAGTCTGCAAAATCTCTACTGTATCTCAAATCAATACTGTCTGAAAATCTGTGATAAGGCCCCCAATAGACTAAAAACCAAAGAAATGATAAATAGTTGTAAGACATTAGGCCTTCTGGAATATAAAAGGCTCACCACTGAACTCTGCTCTATTGTTTGAAATATCTACTGGTTATCAGGACCCCTAGACTGAACCTCAAAACCTTAGAGGTATGGGAAGGGGTCAATACAGATGTACTGGTACGTAGAGAAAATCCAAAATAATCGTTGATATTCAACATATGTCAGAACAATTCAAAACAATTCATAAACATATCATATAGTAAGAAATTACATGGTCATTTTAAAAGACTCTGTGAAATCATCTGAAATCTAAGACACTCCTTA
>NW_025819354.1:0-1103 GCF_002878395.1 Capsicum annuum
AATAAGATAATCAAATTTAGGAGACTATAATTTAGATAGGACCTAAGCAATTATCTGAGCCCTACCCCTAGAATGTAATACCCCAGGAAATTTTTCATTGAAATTTTGTGCATAAACGTGTTGGATTCTATCTTCTAGAACGAATTATAAATTTTTCGTGAGGAATGTCTTAGATTATGACCCACCATTACATGGAGTATCTAATAATATTTCCAATGATATGTGGATCATCCAAAACGGACACCCGAGTGACGAGTTATGAACATTCCGATCGAACCGTGAATAGTAGTGAACAGTAAAACATGCAGGAAAAAGTACTGAGGCCTGGCGTATTTTTACTCCAACTTTAAACGATTATAACTCCTTGTACATAATGATCTGGTAAATCTACTATATATCAATGGAAATATCTACGAGTTTTATATCCAATGAAATTGGTTTCATCCAATTTATCTATTGGAGCAAAAATTTATGGTCGATCTACTTCTGCCTATCACAAGTAAATTTTTGGATCAACTTCAAACGATCATAACTCCTCGTACATAATGATCTGGGTGAGATACTATATATCAACGGAAAGATATGAGAGTCCTCTTTCTAATGAAATTAGTTTCATCCAATTTGGATATCGAAGTAAAACGTTATGGTTGATCTACTTCAAACTATCAAAATAGTCCACCAAAGGACAGATTCAAGAATTATTTAATTTTTAGGGGCGTTTTGATCATTCCCCCTCACTCAAAATCTGTCCAAACCCTATATTAAAGCCTATTAGAAGCATTATATGTTATATTTCATCAAATTCCCTCAGAGAAAAACCCTAAGCTCCTACATCCAACTTCAAGAACCTCTAAAGTTCACCATTAATTCTGCAAATTTATTCAAGATTCCAAGTTCCTAGTTCAAGAACTCCAAGAACCATCATTCAAAGGAACGATTAACATCTCAAAAATGATTATCGATCTAAATTTCATCATTCAAGGTATGTGGAGTTTTTCAACAAGAACTCTCTTTTGTTCTTATGCCCAAAAGTAATTTTTTTTTTACAAAGGCATGATTTTTATTTGATTTTTACGAATTTGAAGCATGAACCCATATCTTAT
>NW_025819355.1:0-5884 GCF_002878395.1 Capsicum annuum
GTGATATCCATGTTAAGTGTTATAATCTAAGTTTGAATTTTGAAGGTTGAACCGAAAGAAATAAGAGTTGAAGCGCTATATGGTGTAACACCCTAATTTTTTTGAACCAAAATGCTACACTGTGCTTATGACCCCAAAGGATGACAAGCTAAACCATGTATGATATCTGTACCTGTACACTGTAATATATAACGTAATAATGTAGAAAACATGAACATCTAGTCCATAAGGTTCAACTGAATAAAGAATCTGTCAAAACATAATATCCATATGGGTGAAAGATACCCAAAATAACTGAAAACTGAATCAAATCTGAGCATAAGTCTGAATACTGAATCTGAAAGACTCTAAGTACTATCTGAATAAGGAGTTGAAGGAAAATGTCTTCAACTAACTCCGTAAACTGATAACTGGCTACAATAATAATGAATAAATCAAATCATATTATCCTCAAATGAAGAGGACTCACTGAATCTCTGTGACTGGAAATGCTACTGCTACTGCGGATTGAAGCTCGCGTCTCTGAACCTATGGTGTAACATGAAAAGAAAGCACCATAGCGCAAATGCATCAATACAAGGGAATGTACTGAGTATATGAGTGAGGTAGGCTAAATATAAATAGGGTTTACATGCATGAACAATGCTAATTGTCTGACTGATATGAACGTAAGAGTACAAACATTCATACATAGTAACTGAAATCGTGGGTGCATGATAGCTAGTCCTATATGATAATACATAGTTTACTGATGGATACATGAATGATACTGAAATTCTGATAACATGGGTGACTATATCTGACAATCTTGAATTTGATGGAACTATCTGAGTTTGACTATATCTAATAGTCATGATATACTGAAATCTGAAGACCTATCTGAGTTCTTTTATTGAGACCGATCTTGAAATTGTGGGAGGTAGTTGTTTAACCAACATGCCCCAATAATACATATAGATAAGTTGGGATCCAATCTCTGCCCCGACTTGAGGGGTGTCAATACCGTGCCACTGGTAAGGACAGTTATGGGTAACCCTTAGCTGGCATGTATTCAAAAGAAGAACGGTGGGAACCCTAAACTGACAAGTTAAGCCTCCTCATCAACCCTAATCTGCCAAGTTAAGATGTCTCAACCTACACTGGCTAAGAAGTTCTGGAACACAAGGATGACTTTTAAGAATCACACCCTAAACTGGTAGGTGAGTTCCCATCCTTGGGTTCACTCGGTGCTAACTTCTAGTCCCATCTGAAGAGACTAAACATGATTCAACTGACTGTACATGGATAGATTAACTGACTTCCGTTGACTGACGGAGTAGTACTATTATCTGAGAGTTAACTGAGATCATGAGATTTCTGAGGTTTCCTGAGTCACATGACTGACTGAGTTCTATAGATTATAGCTTGACTGAGATTATCGTGGCAACATGACATGGATCTAGGCACACAACTATGTTTTTCGGGTACGAATACCCCCAGGATTTGATAAAAGGAAACTGACACACATGACATGACTTGATTACAAAATTTGAGTCCACAATTCATAATATCATACATAGGGGATATCATATTTCATATAGTTATTCAACATCTTAAACATTGTAGGGAATGCATGGATATATTTTGTGTACATATTGTATATCTCCATTATCTTACATGCTTCATACCACCACAATAGCAACACTTGAAAAGCATGGAATTCATATAGAAGTATATAGCTAACATGGACTTGTCATTTAGACATCATAGAACCATACAAACATGAATTTATAGCATCCTAAGCATTTTATCAAACACCTTGTATGCATTCATTAAGGCATAGGTGGGTTTCATACTTGCACCATATTAAACCATCTAAAGTTCATGGTTTTCAATTAACAAACATATATATATTCCATGAAAACACCTTTAGACATCACATTGAAACTTAAAAAACAATTGTCAACATGTACATACTCATATCACCACAAAAAGTTCACAAAATAAAATTTAAAACATCGTTCTTGAGCTCTATGAACAGATTGGATCCATAGATAAACCCTACGCATAACTTAGAAAGGAAACCTTGATGATTTGATAGAGAGTTGTTGGATTGGGAAACTTAATTCTTGATTATCTTGTAAAAAGGCTTGAATCTTGCTTTTGAGAGGTAAGTTTGATGGAAACCCTAATCTTGATGCATACACTAATCATGCTCAACTGGAACATAATTTTAGGAATGAATTGAATTATAAACAGAATATAGACCAACTAAACATGCATATTTGATGTATGACTAATTAGCTGAACTCATAAATGCACGACTGATGTTTGGATGAACTAAAATTTATTGCAATGAGAATGCATATCTGATGCGTGATCGCTTGACTGAACTGATACACGATTGCACGATAAGATAAGCACTGATACTTGATACCAATTTTATATTGGAATTTTGAACATGTAACTGAATAAGCTTAAGGAAAATGGTTACCTCGAGATAAGTCTTAATTATCAGAGAAAAGATGAGGGTACTTGGTTCGCATGTCTACTTAAGCTTCCCAAGTAGCTCCCTCCATGGACTGATTCCGCCAAAGAACCTTGACTAGAGGGACTTCTTTGTTCCTCAGCCTAAGAGTCTGATAGTTGAGAATTTTGACTGGAATCTCTTTATAAGAGAGGCTATTCTGAATAACAATGCTTTGAATAGGGACTACAACTACTGGTCACCTATGCACTTCTTGACCAACGAGACATGGAAGACTGGATGAACTGAGGCTAGATCTGAAGGCAATTCCAGTTCATAGGCTACCTTGTTGAAGCGATTGAGAATCTTGAAGGGACCGACATTTTGGGGACTAAGCTTTCCCTTTTTGCCGAATCTCTTCACTCCCTTCATGGGAGAGATCTTAAGATAGACATAGTCATCGACCTTGAATTCTATATCCTTTCTATGAATATCTGCATAAGACTTCTGATGGCTCTGAGAAGCCTAGAGTCTTTCTCTGATCAACTGAACTACCTCTAAGGCATCGAATACTAAGTCAGGCCCTATGACTGCGGCCTCACTAACTTCGAACCAACTCATCGGAGACCTACATCTCCTACCATAGAGATCTTCGAATGGAGCCATCTAAATACTGAAGTGATAGTTGTTGTTGTATACGAACTCAATCAAAGGCAAGTGGTCATCCCAGCTTCCCTTGAAATCAATTGCACACGCCCTTAGCATATCTTCTAGAGTTTGAATGGTCCTTTTTTCTTGACCATCTATCTGAGGATGAAACGCTGTACTGAGATGAACTTGGGTACCAAGACCTTTTAGGAATGCTTTCCAGAAGTAAGAGGTGAACTGGGTATCTCTGTCTGAGATGATAGATAGTGGAACACCATGTAATCTGACCAACTCCCTGATATAGAGTTTGGCATAATCCTCAATTGAGTAAGAGGTGCGAACTGGAAGGAAATAAGCTGACTTGGTCATTCTATATACAATGACCCAAACTGAATCATGCTAATGATGTTTTTTAGGCAAACCTGTCATGAAGTCCATGTTCACTTCTTCCTACTTCAAAGTAGGAATAGTGAAATCCTACATGGAACCACTAGGTTTCTGATGCTCTATCTTAACCTACTGACATGTAGAGCACTTAGACACAAACTTCGCAATGTCCCTCTTCATCCCACTCCACCAATAGATCTCCTGCAAGTCTCGGTACATGTTAGTGGCCCTTGGATGAATAGAGTATCGGACACCATGCGCTTCTGCAAGAATTTGCTACCTCAAGTCATCTACACCAGGAACACATAGATAACCCTGACAATGAAGAACACCATCTCCCCCTTGGGAGAAAAACTCTACTTCCTGACTCTAAACTAACTCTTTTAGCTTGACAAGGCTAGGATCCCTTTCTTGCTTCTCTTTCACCTATGAAACTAGATATGACTCTAAATTATTCTAAAAACATACACCACCCTCTGAAGAGTCGACTAAACGAACGCCTAGTCTGGAAAGCTGATGAATCTCCTGAGCTAATTTCTTCTTAGTAGCCTCAACATGGGAAACACTACCCATGGACAGTTTATTGAGTGCTTTGGAAACTACATTGGCCTTGCCAGGATGATAAAGGACAGTCATGTCATAATCCTTCAAGAGCTCTAACCACCTTCTCTGACAAAGATTGAGATCTTTCAAGGAAAAGACATACTGAAGGCTCTTATAATCTGTGAAGAAGTCTATATGAACACTGTATAGATAATGCCTCCAAATCTGTAAGGCAAAGACAACTGCTACTAACTTAAGGTCATGAGTAGGATAATTCTTCTCATGGGGATTTAAATGTCTGGTGGCGTAGGCTATGACTCTACCATACTATATGAGGACACAACCTAAACCTACTCTGGATGCATCACAATAAACTATGAATCCATCAGAACTGTCGGGAAGTGCTAAAACTGGAGCTGAGGTAAGTCGAGTCTTCTACTCTTAAAAACTCTTCTCGCAAGGTTCTGACCAGTGAAACTTAACCTTCTTGTGAGTTAATCTAGTCATAGGAGATGAAATAGAAGAAAATCCCTCGACAAACCTTCCATAATAGCCAGCCAAACCCAAGAAACTCTTGTATCTGATGGAGAGACAGGGCGAGGCCAGTTTCTTACCGCTTCGGTTTTTTGAGAATCTACTCTAATGTCATCACAGAAATAATATGACCAAGGAATGCTACTGATCTTAGCAAAAATTCACACTTACTGAACTTGGAAAACAACTGGTGATCCCTGAGAGTCTGAAGAGCAATTATAAGATGATCTGAATGATCACACTCTATCCGAGAATAGACCAGAATATCATCTATGAAGATGATGACGAATGTGTCCAAGTATTTATTGAACACCCAATTCATCAAATCCATTAAAGATGCAGGGGAATTGGTAATACAAAGGACATGACTAGAAATTCAAAGTGACCATACCGAGTATGAAAATCTATCTTCGGGATGTCACATTCTGTAACTCTGAGCCGATGATAGCCTGATCTAAGGTCTACCTAGGAGAAATAACTGGCACCCTGAATTTGGTCAAACAAGTCATCTATTTGAGGCAGCGGATACCTGTTCTTGAACGTGACTTTGTGTAATACCCGGGAAATTTTTTGTTGAAATTTTGAGCGTAAACGCGTTTGGTTCTATCTTCTAGAATGAATTATAAATTTTCCATGTAGAATGTCTTAGATTATGACCCACCATTGTGTAGAGTATCGAATAATCTTTCCAACAATATGTGTATCATCCAAAACAGACACCCGAGTGACGAGTTATGAACATGCCGATCGAACCGCGAATAGTAGTGAACAGTAAAACGTGCAGGAAAAAGTACTGAGGCCTGGTGTATTTTTGCTCCAACTTTAAACAATCATAAATCCTTGTACATAATGATCTGCATGATGTACTATATATCAACGGAAAGCTCTACGAGTTATCTTTCCAATGAAATTAGTTTCATCCAATTTTTCTATCGGAGAAGAAAGTTATGGTCGATCTATTTCAGCCTATCAAAATTAAATTTTTGGGTTAACTTCAAATGATTATAACTCCTCGTACACAATGATCTAGGTGAAATACTGTACATCAATGGAAATATATGAGAGTCGTCTTTCTAATGAAATTAGTTTCATCTAATTTGGATAATGGAGTAAAACGTTATGGTTGATCTACTTCAGACTATCAAAACTGTCTACCAAAGGACAGATTTGAGAATTATTTGGTTTTTAGGGGCGTTTTGGTCATTCTCCCTCACCCAAAATCTGTCCAAACCCTATATTAAAGTCTATTAGAAGCATTGTATGTTATATTTCATCCAATTCCCTCAAAAATAAAACCCTAAGCTCCTACATCCAACTTCAAGAACC
>NW_025819356.1:0-1401 GCF_002878395.1 Capsicum annuum
TGACAATACTTATAGAAGTATATGAGTGGAAATAGCCTCTTGCAAAAAGTGTGGGGTAAGGCTGCATACAATATATTCTTGTGGTTCGAGCTTTCTCAGGATCCTGTGCATAATGGCCGGAGCCTTAGTACTGCACCGGGCTGCCCTTTATTATAGAAGTATATGTAAGAATTGAAAAAATATTGATTGTATTGAATCAATTTCTCTGTAATACAAGGGCGTATATATACAAAAACTTCTAACTGACTGAATATATACCTACCATATTTACCCTATAGAAAATATACACTTAATATATACCTACCATATTTATCCTATTCCTAACAATAAGTATGGAAAGAAATAAATTTGCTGACTTGTATACAAATTAGGAGAATAAAATTGTTGCTTCCATAAATTATCCACGTAAAATTTATTTTTTTCACTTCATTGCTTTTGTCGATAAAACTCTTGGTTCCAACATCCCCCTCAAGTTGGAGGGGAGGAAGACACACCCAACTTACCTAAAATATGATGGTGTTGCGGACCAGAGAGAGACTTAGTAAATATGTCCGCAATTTGGAAAGTCGATGGAACAAATGAGAGAGAAATGAGACCAGTAAGGAATTGTTGTCGGACGAAGTGAAAATCCAAATCAACGTGTTTCGTCCATTCATGAAAGACCGGATTTTTAGCTATATGAATTGCAGCTTTGCTATCAGAATGAAGAGAAATGGGAAGAGAAGGGTTGATAGATAGATCAGAAAGAAGACAAACGAGCTAAGTAAGTTCTGCAACTACTCGTCTCATTGATCTGTATTCAGCTTCGGCAGAAGAAAGGGAAATCGATGGCTGCTTTTTGGACTTCCAAGAGATGGGAGATCCCCCAAGGCTAATGTAAAAAACACTCACTGATCTGCGTGAATTGAGACATGCTCCCAAATCAGAGTCACAAAAAGCAAGCAATTGAAGGGAAGAATCTGAGGACATGAAAATTCCAAGCCTGGGGGTCGAAAGAAGATACTTTAAACAATGTAAAGCAGTATCAAAATAGGGACGATGGGGCTGTTGGATAAATTGCCTTAGATGTTGCACAACGAGTAACAAATCAGGTCGGGTATGAATCAAGTAATTAAGTGTAATACCCCAAAAAAAATTTCGTTGAAATTTTGTGAGTAAACGTGTTGGGTTCTATTTTCTAAACTGAATTATAAATTTTTTGTGCGGAATGTCTTAGATTATGACCCACCATTGCGTAGAGTATCGAATAAACTTTCCAAAGATATGTGGATCATCCAAAACGGACACCCGAGCGACAAGTTGTGAACATTCCGATCGAACCGTGAATAGTAGTGAAGAGTAAAATGTGCAGGAAAAAGTACTGAGGCCTGGCGTATTTTTTCTCCAAATTTAAATGATCAT
>NW_025819357.1:0-2115 GCF_002878395.1 Capsicum annuum
GGAAAAAGGACTAAAAGTGTACGAAATAGATAATTAGTTCTCGAAACTAGGCTAAAATATGGGCAAAATATATTGATATAGGCGCGTAATTTCGCCTATCATCAATATACTATCAGCCTTAGATAGAGAATGGACCTCAGTTGAAAGTTGTGACGATATTTCGTGATAAGCCATCAAAGATTTGATAATTCGTCAAAGTCGCTGTCAACCATCGGCAAAACATGTGAGATAAGGTAGAGAAGTGATGACACTGTCTGATATGTCATCACATTTCTGATAAGTATTCAGGATTCAGCAACAGCCTTAAGCAGGAAGTGCTACAACTGAAGAGAGAGATGACGACAATTGTGATAAGTCGTCAAACTCCTGATAAGGTATCATGAATATCGTCGCCTAATTCAAGGAATTATTAAACTCTCTAATTTTGTTTCCTTATTTAGGATGAACTATAAAAAGTATTGTTTAGGGTTTTCTAGAGGAGTTCTGAACATAATTTTAGAACACACGTATTTTTTTATTTTTCTCTCTAGTTTCTTGGCTTGAAAAACAATTAACTTTGAGGAGATTTTCATCAATATTTTGGGATTTCTATTGTGACCTAATATGAGAATCACTAGTTATTATTGATCTTGTGGTAAGTTCATCTTTCAAATTATGAATATGTCTAGTTGTTTTGATTATTACATTATGAGTGGCTATATCTCTTTGACTCGAATTATGGGATCTATGGGTTAAGTCTTGGTAAGATGCTCTGTTTTTCGATACCAAAGGTAATAGGACTCCTTGATAATACCTAGATTGTAATTATTGTCAATTGGTTGCAATCGATAGATAGCACCTGCTTTGATTTGCTTGAGATAAGAAATCAAATATAGTAGGAAGTGAATTATTGACAGGGACTTGGAAACACTAAATTTCCATTTAATAATCGACACTGTAACAAGGTTGATTAACCTGAGGTAAAGTCTATTTAGAATAAATAAATTCCCTAAGTCCGAGAGGATTAGTTAATTAAATACTTAAGTAGGTCGAGAGACATTTAGGCATAACTTCGATAGAGAAAATCTGTTATCCTACCTACTGTGAGAATCTTGATTCACTATTAGCATCTGTCAAGTACTAAAACCCATAGTGAACATAATTCTAGTTTTCCATAAACTCTTGATTTCAAACACTGAAATTAAATTGACCAACAATTATTTGCTAATCTCCAAAACCCACATTTTAGGAAACATTGAACTATCAGTTAATTAAATCGCAAACAACTTAAGTTTACACCATATTTCCTATGGGATTCGGCCCCAACCTAGTTGGGTTATATATTATTGAAGATCACTTACATTCTCATTAGGGAGGTGCAGTTTGAGCATTATCAGTAGTGAATTCTTGCAGAAGTGCATGGTGTGTGCTACTCTATTCATCCAGGGCTACAAAGATGTACCATGACTTGCGAGAAGTCTACTAGAGGAGTGGGCTGAAGAGTGATATTGCAGAGTTTATGGCTAAATACTCTACATGTTAGTAGGTTAAGATAGAGCATCAGAATCCTAGTGGTCCTATACAAGAGTTCATTATTCCTACTTAGAAGTGGGAAGAAGTGAACATAGACTTCGTGACGGGTTTCCCTCGAACTCATTATTAGCATAATTTAGTCTGGGTCATTATAGACAGAATGACCAAATCAGCCTATTTCCTTCCAGTCCATACCTCTTATTCAGCCAAGGATTACACCAAACTCTACATCAAGGAGTTGGTCAGATTTCACGATGTTCCTTTATCTATTATCTCAAATAGAGATACCCAGTTCACCTCTTATTTCTGGAAAGCATTCCAAAAGGGTCTTGGTACCCAAGTTCATCTCTTTACTAACTTTCATCCTAAAAAAGATGGTCAAGCAGAAAGGACCATTCATACTTTGGAAGATATGCTACGGGTGTGTGCAATTGATTTCTAGGGTAGTTGGGATGACCACTTTCCTTTGATTGAGTTTGCATACAACAATAGCTATCATTCGAGTATTTATATGGCTCCATTCGAAGCTCTCTAATGTAGGAGATATAGATCTCCAATCGTTTGGTTTGAAGTTAGTAAGGCATCAATCATACGGCCTGACTT
>NW_025819358.1:0-9718 GCF_002878395.1 Capsicum annuum
TTACAGAGTATGGAAGCTCCCCAATTCTGTCCAACATAAGTTGTCCCTGAATCCAATCAATGGGAAGGGGAGGAGTATGGCCTATTCCTGCATCGCGTACGGATACAACACCTGAACATAGGTTAATGGGTAAACACTAGCATGCACTCAGGAGTAAGGATAAAATAACGCCAATATTTATAACCAAGTAAATAACCATGTGCAATCTCATACATACATATATATATATAATCCATACCAAGAAGCGGAATCGGATTTACCATGCAATTAAAATATTTAACCTAGGTTTTTGTAGCTTAACCTTTCTTAAACCACCCACGGGCCAAATGGTTCTAGTGTCACCCCATGAACGAGCCCCAGTGTGTGTAGCCGTACGAACAAAAAATAACATAAGGGTTGGGGATTCTCATGTACCCTTCACCGTCTATGATACAGATATACAAATATAACTTAGGGGATTCCCGTGTAACCCACAAGTATATTGTCACCATGACCAAACCTCATGTCAAAAAATATGAGTTTCCAGTGTCCGTCCATCGAACTCACAGATTAACAGTTAGCTATGAAAACCCGCCATTATTGCCCGATTAAAATCTTTAGCACATAACCAAACAACATATTCAATGAATTAATAACCAAGGAATTATGAAGTGGTATCGTTATACTAACTATAGCTTGCAAGAAATGTCATCAGCTAACAGTTAAGGGAGTCCCATGTATCCCACATGTTTACCTATTAAAATCACCTGGGGATTCCCGTGTACCCCATAAGTTTTTCATTTAAACCAAAATGATGGCCACCAAGGCCTTACCATTTAACCATTTAAACCATCCAAACCCACTTTTAAGTTCCATTATCATATTATGCAATGCAATATTTTTAATGAAAGTCTAACTATGTAACAAAACCACTCTCACAGACATTTTATCAAGCATGTTGAGGGCATATAGTTTCCAAAACCAACCAAGTACCAAATAATCATTCCCATGCAACAAAAATTCCAAACCATAAATATAACATGAAAAACCATAAGTAATCCATGGGAAAACTTTATCCAACCATTAGTAACCAAAACTCCCCAATACATATTTCAAAACCCAAACTATACAACAATGATGTTAGGCGTATCTATACATCTAAGCACCATAACTTACCCATGCTTTAGCTAAGTTTGAAGATAAAATACATAATTCTTGCATTTTTAGTCTATTTTTAGTTAAGTGAGCTGACCTATGTGATTAGAATGCTTTGAAGGTACTAATGAGGAAGATCACGACACTTTGGGGACCTGTGGATAGCATAAGAAACTTCACATAAAAGGAAAGTAGCTTTTGGACTGAATGTGATATATGTAAACTTTTTCTGGGGCAAACTCAATATTTTTAAATAGTTGAGGACTCAGTAGAAATTTATTAGAGAAGGATGTTATTAAAAGCCTTAGGGCTGAATTTTTAGAGCATATTGATTTTATTTTTGAAACAACAAAAAGGCATCTTAGCTTAGGGGGAGAGGGAGAAAAATGTTTTCTCCTCTTGCTTTCTCTAATTTTTGGTCACTAAGATCATCCTCTAGTCTTTGGTATGATGAACATTATTATGGTTATTTCTTTTTGGTACATGAGTAGCTAAGCTTATTTGTTAGGGTTATGAAAACATTGTAGTATACTCTCTATTGCTATAAGTTTTTGAATTTATGATGTGTTGACTCACTTATATCATTACTCTCTTCGTTATGATTGAATTGTCGTAGGTGCAAACATAGGGAATGTGCCGTTATAGCAATAACTTAATCAATAGAAAAGTTAATGTTTGGAAAAGAGAGTAGTGACAAGAAAATAGGGTTTTCAACCGTTATATTACATGTTAGTGCCTTAATAAGATTGATGATTTGGAGAGTTCGTAGGATAGGTTGTACACTTTGGATTCAAGATAACTAAAGTGAATTAATCCTTGATGGTTGAGAAACACTTGGATTTAGAATTTGAATACATCTCTCTATAAGTGCATGCATGTATAAATCCTTAATACTCATAATTAATAGAGAAGTAAAAGCTACAAGGTGTACATAACCCTAACTTGTCATTCTATGTAATCAAATATTAATACACATATTGCTTCATTGTTATATTGTAACTATCACTTCAGATTTAAACCAAAACCCCCTACTCAGGAACCTCTGATTAACAGTCCAGTAACAACTACAACACTTAGTAACACAGTATTCCCTATGGGATTCGACACCCAACCTAGTTGGGTTCTATATTTGACAGTGACTGCTTACATTCTCGTAAGAGAGTTGTAATTTAGGCGTATCAAATTTTGGCGTCGTTGCCTGGGAATACGGTTGTCAACTAAGGTTGTGTTTGTTAATCGACCTTTTGGTCAAAGATTCCCAAAATTTTACTTTTTGTTTGTTGTTTTTGTTTTGTGCAGGTTGAGTGGATTGCATGCCAACTAAGCGATGATTGGGTCAACCATTATTACCTATAAATCCTGAACCATATCTCATTGGCAGAATGGATATGCAACGAGACTCGAAAAGGATAGCTGCTCAACAGGAGCAGGCTAGATTAGCTACTTTGGAAGCTGCACAAGTAAATCAGTAGAATGCTGATATCCCAGGTTGAGTACCCAATCCTGATGATGAAGACCTGGGTGATGATGAGCTATTAAATCCAAGGCGTGTAGAGGATTTGGCCGTACCTATGAATAGAAATGTCAACAGAGATCGTCATTCTAGAATGAGACCTGAACGCAGAGCTGTGCAGTTTTCTTTTGATAATGACTTGGATAGGGCTGGTGCCACAAGGGCTATTATTCCTTCGCCTTTAGCACCCGGAGCCAAGTTCAATATCACTAGCACTATGATCTAGCTATTGCAACTCAAAGGGCTATTTGGTAGACTTGCAGGTGGCGATCCGAATATGCATCTAATTAATTTTATCTCAACATGCAAATCGTTTGACAATCCAGGGGTTGGACAGAATGCGATCCGACTACACTTATTTCTATTATCTCTATTTGGAGAGGCAGCTCTATGGTTAAACGGGCTAACTTCCTGACTCTATTACCAATTGGAGGCAACTGAAAGACGCTTTCCTAGAAAGATTCTTTCCGCCATCCAAAAGGGCACAATTGAGAGATGAGATAAAATCAGACAGCTTCCAACTAAAGCTCTCCACGAGACTTGGGAGAGGTTCAAGAAAAAGCTTATGCGATGCCCAAATCATCAGATGACCAATGTCTACTTGATAGAGATATTATATATGGCTTTGAACTCGGTGACTAAGCCAGTGGTAGATAATGCTGCGGGTGGGTCATTCATGGACCTTACTTTTCTTGAGGCATCTGACATACTGGATCGTATGATAAAGCAGAATAGAGCTTAGCATACCAGGGAATCTGAGGTAGCAAGCTCTACTGTATCTATAGGCATGGCGACAGAACAAAGGCGAAGGGAAGAGGAACGTGACCAAGATATGACTCTCATGAAAATGCAGATGGACCTTATTACTAAGCATTTATTATCGAGGAAGACAAAAATGGTCAAAGCTGTTATATCACATGGAAGAGCTGACTCCGATTCTAAAGAGGAAGCAAATTACTTGAATAATCAAGGGGTTTCGGAGGCAGTGGACAAGGAAACCAAGTTTGGAACTATTATGAAAAATCCAGATACAAGGATTGAGACAAAGGGAATTGGAAGAATAAAAATGACAGGAGAGATTTGTATGTCCCTCCTGGAAATCGTGAAGCTGCTGCATCTAGCTCTGGAAAAATGTCCATGGAGGACATAATGGCCAAGCTGTTGAAAGGAGTGGAGGCAACCAACATGGGAGTAGCTGAGGTAAAAAATGATTTGTCCTCAATGAATCAATTGGTTGACTCGCATTCCACTTTAATAAAATATTTGGAACAACAAATGAGTCAATTATCGGCGAAATTCAATCAAAGGAAATCTGGCACTTTACCAAGTGACACTGTGTAAAATCCAAGGAAAGATGGATCATGTTTGGCCATTAATACCAGGAGTGGTAAGGTGTTGGAAAATCCATCTAAGGGTAAGTCTGTGGTTGATAGTATAGAAGAGAATATAGTTGAAGTGGATTGTGATGATTATGTAGAAGTTGAAAATCAGGATGAGGTCATTCATGATACTACACCTAGCTGTGAGCAGTCTAAAAAGATTGATAATGGGAAGCACAATAAAAAGGAATTGGTGGAGAAAACTCTTCTAAAACCACCACCCCCTTTTCCTTAGAGACTGAAGAAAAAGGCCGATGATACTAAGTTCAGTAAATTCATGACCATGCTGAAGCAACTGACTATAAATGTACCTTTGGTGGAGGAAATGGAGCAGATGCCAGGGTATGCCAAATTCATGAAGGATCTTTTGAAAAAGAAAAGGGCAGCAAGCTATGAACTAGCAAATAATTTCCATCATTGCAGTACGATTGCCACAAGGTCCTTAGTACATAAGAAGGCAAATCCAGGTGTTTTCAGTATTCCTTGCATGGTTAGATCTTTAGATTTTGCTGAGGCTTTGTGAGATTTGGGGGATAGCATTAATTTGATGCCGCTAGCCATTTATAAACAGTTGAGGATGGGAGATCCTACACCAACCAACATGCATCTTGTAATGGCAGATAGGTCGGTAAAATAGCCTATTGGGATTCTGTACGATGTATTAGTGAAGGTGGCTACCTTTATTTTTCCTACAAATTTTTTTATTTTCGATTACAAGGTAGATTTTAAGGTGCCCATAATCTTAGGTCGACCTTTCCTCACAACCAGAAGTGTGCTTATTGATTTGCGAGCAAATGAGCTTTTATTTTGGATGAATGACGAAGTGGTACATTTTTATGTATGAAAATCAATGAAGTGTGTGTGTGAAGCGAAATAAAGATTGTGGATTTAGAATATGATTTAGGCATTTCTTTGGCAGCCCTTATTTTTATATTCTTTTTACCTGCCTTTGTACATTGTCCTAGTTGAACAACCATTGAGCCTTTAGCTATTTTCTTGGCAACCTCATATGTAGCCTAATCCATTTTTTTAAAGACCATAATTTGAACCAAAAGCTCCTAAGCACTTTAAATTATAGAATCAAGTTGAGTTAAGAGAGTGGCCAAATAAAAGGAAAAAGGTAAAAGTGATGCCCCAAAGTTTAGTTATTGGTACATTAAAATATTGTGATTGGGAGTGGCAAGGTGCTACACTAAAAGTGATGAATTTGTAGCCAAACATGTTATAATGAACCTGTTTTGGCCCTGGTCCTTTCTTGGACATTGTGCACCTCGACTAAGGCAAATAGCCTAAGCTGAGGGTGGCTATCATAGGGATGCATAACAACAAATTGATACAAAATAAAAAGAGTTGTATACTCCCACCATAGTGTTTTTGATTAAGTAATAAAATAAGGTGAAAATAAAAGAGGTTGATAGATGAAAGGAAGGTAGATTGGTTATTAAAATTTGGTTTAAATGGCATAATGTAGTGTATCAAAGTGCTTAGGGAACATAGTCACTATTTATGGCCAAAATAGTCCTACCCATCTCTTTAGCCTACATTACAACCCGTAAAAGACCTATTTGATCCTAACCTTAACATTCTTATATTAGTGGAGCATTATACTAAGGTTAAGCATATGGTCAACAATTGTAATCTAAGAATTCTTTGTGAGAGTGAGAGCAAGCAAGTTGATTCTTATACCTATATTTTTAAATAACGTAAAATTATGAGTGATTATAGGTAACTTTCTTGTGTGAGCGCACATGGTTGATGATTGTTGGGTAGTTTTATATGATTTCTTGGCGTAACTTGTGTATATGAATTAACTAACTTAATGAGTCTATGTTGGAGGGTGAGTTGTTTCTAGTAATGATCCAAAAATCTACTCTTTGTTAATAATTGTTGTGTATGTCTTGTAGAAAATTTTTTGTTGCCCTTGTAAAGTTTAGCTAGGTATTTTCATAGATGTATGATTTTTTTCGAGGACAAACAAAGCTTTAAGTGCAAGGTGGTGATGTTGGGCGTATCTATACTTTAAGCACCATAACTTACCCAGGTTTTAGCTAAGTTTGAGGATAAAACATATAATTCTTGCACTTTTAGTCTATTTTAGTTAAGTGAGTTGACCTATGTGATTAGCATGCTTTTCAGGTACTAATGAGGAAGATCTTGGCACTTTGGGACATGTGGATAGCAGAGGAAACTTCACATAAAAGGAAAGCAGCTTTTGGACTGAATGTGATATATGGGAACTTTTTTCCGAGCAAACTCAATATTTTTAAATAGTTGAGGAATCAGTAGCAATTTATTTGAGAAGGATGTTATTAAAAGCCTTATGGCTGAAATTTTAGAGCGTATCGATTTTATTTTTGAAACAAGAAAAAGTCGGCTTATCTTAGGGGGAGAGGGAGAAAAACGTTTTCTCCTCTTGCTTTCTCTAATTTGTGGTCACTAAGATCATCCTCTAGTGTTAGGTATGATGAACATTCTTATGGTTATTTCCTTTTGGTTCATGAGTAGCTAAGTTTATTTGTTAGGGTTATGGAAACCTTGTAGTATACTCTCTATTGCTATGGGTTTTTGAATTTATGATGTGTTGACTCACTTATATCATTACTCTCTTCGTTATGATTGAATTCTCATGGGTACAAACATAGGGAATGTGCCATTATAGAAATTACTTGTTTGATAGAAAAGTTAATGTTTGGAAAAGAGAGTAGTGATAAGAAAATAGGGTTTCCAACCTCTATTTTACACGTTAATGCCTTAATAGGATTGATTATATGTAGAGTTCGTAGGATAGGTTGTACACTTTGGATTCAAGATAACTAAAGTGAATTAATCCTTGATGGTTTAGAAACACTTGGATTTAGAATTCGAATACATCTCTCTATAAGTGCATGCATGTATAAATCCTTAATACTCATAGTTAATAGAGAAGTAAAAGCTACAAGGTGGACATAACCCTAACTTGTCATTCTCTTTAATCAAATATTAATACACATATTGCTTCATTGTTGTATTGTAACTATCACTTCATGTTTAAACCAAAACCCTCTATTCAGGAACCTCTGATCAGCAATCCAGTAACAAATACAATACTTAGTAACACAGTATTATTCCCTGTGGGATTCGACACCCAACCTAGTCGGGTTCTATATTTGATATTGACCGCTTACATTCTCATAAGAGAGTTGTAACTTGGGCGTATCAAACAACAAAACTATGAAAATCATCCATGAAAACATGATTTAAGTTTGAAATAACAATGGGGGAGGAGTAACATTCCTTATATACTAAAGAAGATAGAGAAATTTGCTCTTGAAAGACCTTAATTGAATCACCTTGAGGAAACCCTAGCCTCTTTCTTGAACCAAAAGCTTGAGAGAGATTTTAGAGTGTTTAAAGTGTTTTTGATTGAGAATAATAATTTAATAAAGTCTCAATAGTGTTTTAAGTCATGGAGTCAAATGATGTAATTAGGGGAAATGTCTAGAATACCCACAGCTTAAGTTGTAAAAATCACTGCAGGATGTAAAAATCACTACTTGTACCTTACATAGAATGTTGACATCATACCTTGTCCACTATACAAATCCCTTTGCCTACGTCGTAACCATACCATACGACTGCTACCCTCAAACCGTATCAAAAATAAAATCAAAGGGCTTGTACACTAGATAACATATGAATTGGACTATACCTCTCGTACCTTATCCATTCGACTCTTATAATGTACAGTCTTACCTTGGATAGAAATCACCCAAACCATACTGATCATCATACAACTTGGGCTAGTAAATCGTACCCACATCATACGACAAATACCCTAAAGTCTTATAACATCCAGAAGCTCAAACTCAAGGAATTTTCTAAGGATCAAGACTAGGGTATTTCAATTCCCGCCCCCCCTCCACTTGGATCATTTATCCCCAAATGATAGAACAATGCAGTATAAGCATGATTTATGCCCCTTGATGTCTTTACTCTTACCTTTAAAATAGAAAACAAAGATGTAAGAAAATCAGTCTTATCTTTAACTAAGTTAGAAAACAAAGGTGTTGTAAAGAACATATAACTTTCTCATGAATTTTTGGAGCAAAAAATAGGAACAAATATTAGGACTTTTATGTCCTCCTCTACTTTCCAAGAAGCCGCTTCCACTTTGAGGTTCATCCATAGATCCTTTAACGAGGCCACATCCTTTGTCCATAACCAATGAATGTGATGATATAATATCTCAGCCGGGATCTTCTCATAAGATAGAGAATCTGAGATACCAACTTATGATAGATCACCAATATACTTCCTCAACATAGAGACATATAATAGTAGGTGAATGGAACTCAAACTAGAAGGAAATTCCAACTCATATGCAATATTTCAAAATCTCCTTAAAATCACATAAGGACCCACACACCAGCGATTGAGCTTTCCCTTCTTCCAAAACCAAATCACTCCTTTCATGGGAGAAACCTTTAAGAACACCCTATCTCCAACCTTAAACTCAAAATCCCTTCACCTTCACATAAGACTTTTGGTGATTTTGGGCAGCCTTCAGCCTATCCTAAATTACCTTCACCTTCCCCATGTCTTGGTGAATTAAATTTGGGCAAAACATATCTGCCTCACCAACCCCAAAACATCTAATTAGAGACCTATATCTCCTATTGTACAAGGCCTCAAATGGAGCCATCCCAGTGCTAGAGTGGTAGCTATAATTGTAAGCAAACTCTACAAGAGTTAAGTGCTAAACTCTACTAACACCATAGTCAATAATGTAAGCACAAAGCATATCCTACAACATTTGAATAGTCCTTTCTACTAGCCCATCCATCTGCGGATGGAAAGTAGTACTCGGACTAACCCTACACCCCAACCCTTTCTGAAATAACCGCAAAAAATGAGACAAAAATTGCATACCACAGTTAGAGATGATTGAAATAGGTACCCCATTCAACTTTAAAATCTCTTATAGGTACAACCTTTCATAATTCTCAGCCAAAAAGTTAGTCCTTATAGTAAAAAAGTGAGCTGACTTTGTCATCTTATCCATGATGACCCAAACCAAATCAAATTGGTTTAGAGACTGAGGAAGACCGATAATGAAATCCATGTTGATGACTTCCCACTTTAATTCAGTCAACTCAATTTCTTGATACAATCCTCTGAGCCTCATGGGCTGAACTTTCACTTGCGGGCACACCATCCACTTGGCCAGAAAGTAGGCCACGTCCTTCTTCATATTTTTCCACCAATACATCTCCTTGAGGTCATGATATATTTTTAATGAGCCAGGATAGATAACATAGCATGATTCATGCGCTTCTTCTAAGATACTCTCTCACAAACCATCCACGTCGGGAACACATAGCATCCCTTTGTACCTATTATGACCCGAACGAGAGCCTAGCCGTGACGGACATCCCAAACCATGAAGGCCCAGAATGCCCTTCTCTATCTGGTAATCATGTACAAAATTCATATTATAAAATAAGATGTGGAAACATAATCTACTATGGAAACATGGTCAATTCTAAATTTAACACAAGTATGGAAACTGTAAATCAACTATATCTAAATAACATCTGACTCAGTCTGCAAAATCTCTACTACATGAAAATATGACAACTGTCTGAAACTGGGACAAGGCCCCCAGTAGACCAAAATTGAAATAAGTGACATAATCTGAAAAGACAGGCCTTCT
>NW_025819359.1:0-1595 GCF_002878395.1 Capsicum annuum
ATACCTGGAGATGAAATCCTTGGAGAATTGTTTGGAATTTGAGCTTGCATGTTGAAAACCCCTACTTTGCCTTTGGAGAAGAGAAAATCAAAAGTGTCTCTTAGATTTTTGAGTTCTTGAGCACTTGGGGGAATATTAACCCTAATGGGATTATCAAATTGGCATAGCTTTGGTGTTTAAGATTGTGAAAAGACCAAACAAACCATCTGAAAATATTTAGAAATTTTATGGAACTAGTTGCGATGGCTCAGGCTACGACTCGTAGGGTATGACCACGGGTCGTGGCCTGGAGTCATGACCAGATGACCAAAATATTGTCTCATCACTATTATGACAATGATTTCTTCTGATGACTCGGGAAGTCTGACCACGAGTCATCATCCCCAGACATAAATCTTTGGTCCCTCACTACTGTGACAACATGTCTTCACTATGACTCGTTTTGTCCTGACAACGAGTCATTGTCAGAGTCGTTGCTATTAGCTGTTTGACAGTTCCATAGTCAATTTGTCATAACTTTTTACTATGATATCGGATTAAGGCTAGACTGGGGGCGTCAGAAAGATAATTAAATTTCATATCTCTTTGAGGTTCTACATTTCAAAATCTTGGGGTATTACAATATCTTCCCCTTGGGATCAGTCGTCCCCAAATGAAACTGACTAAGCTGAAGCACCAGAGGAAAAGCTGTAATTTTACACTAATCTCATATGAGTTGAATAATGAGTTGATAACTAAATCTATAACTGTTATATGGACTGAACCAAACTCATGAACGAATGTTATTACATGAAAATAGCTGGTTGGCCTGCGATAGAATATAAAGAATTAATTAATCAAGGGAATGATTATCTCATGTTGGGACTGAGTTCGGAGAGAAAAGGTGGGGGTACTTGGTCATCATATCTGCTTCTGCTTCCAAAGTAGCTCCCTCAACTAATTGATTTCTCAACAAAACCTTTACTAATGCTAGATGCTATCTTTCACACGTGTACTCTCTAAAGGAATGACTGATGCTAGGTCACCAATGCATTTCTTTAATAAGGAAACATGGAAGACTGGATGCACTGATGCTAAATCTATCGGCAACTCCAATTCATAGGTTACACAACTTTATCGACTCAAGATCTTATAAAGATCAACATAGCAGGGACTAAGCTTTCCTTTTACCAAATATCTTCACCCGTTTCATTGGTGAAACCTTCAACTAAACAAAATCACCAATATCAAACTCGAGCTCCCTTCTCCTCACACCTGTACAGGAGTTTTGATGACTTTATGCAGTCTTTAGCCATTCTCTAATCAGTAGAAATTTTTCCATCACCTCATGTACTATATTTGGCCATATCAAAGTAGCTTCACCAACCTCAAACCAACCAATAGGAGATCTACAACTCCTTCCATAAAGTGCTTCAAACGAGACTATCTGAATACTGGAATAGTAACTGTTATTATAAGCAAACTCAACCAAATGTAAGTGATCATCCCAACAACCCTTAAAGTAAATCACGCACACTCTCAACATATCCTCTAAAGTTTGAATGGTCCTCTCCACCTTATCATCTATCTGCGGGTGAAAAGCCATACTAAGATGA
>NW_025819360.1:0-1153 GCF_002878395.1 Capsicum annuum
CGCTAATATTTTCATCATGAAAATGAATATGAACGTAGATTTTTTATCATATTTGCCTGTACAGCTTCTTGATAATAGTCCATGGGGGTAAATTCAGCATTTTTGCTTCTAGGGAACACACATCTTGCTGGAATTTTAGCAAAGAGGTTTAGTTGTTTGGATTTTTTCAAGAAAAACTAAAAGTAACATTCATGAATGACTATGACCAGGGAGCGTAAGCCGTAGAGTGTATGCGAACACCCCTACCTCAGAGGTAGTAAGGCTGTTTCCGATAGACGAGGAAAAACAAATTAATGCAATCCAAAAAAAGAAGTAACAAAGCATGCTGAATAGTAACTAAAACAAGGATGCGCGGATATGATTTATATAAATGCTTGCATTTGAAGTCATTAACATAACTAATTTAAGGTTCACAGTTTATGAGGAAAAAACATAGACTTGGATGGCGAAAAAGAGAACAGAACGAGTGTAGTGTCCCGATCTATACATAATCTCATCGATTTCTTCAATTAAATCTCACTGCCGTATTTGAAAAATTCCAAAAAACCGAAGACATGTAACCGTTGTTCATCAGGATCATCTGTTGCAAATGACTTGACTTCTTCAGCCACATTTTTCGAATCTTCCAATGTCTTTCGATTTAGACAAAATCCCAAAAACCGAGATGACATTTGTCTATAATCTGCTTCCCAATAGCCTCAAATTCAGATGATAATACCTTATTTACAAGGGAAAAGGCTCAAATATGCCACTGAACTATCAGAAATGGCTCATTTATGCTATCCGTTAAAAGTTGGGCTCATTCATGTCATTGCCGTTACCAAACTGGCTCATCCATTCCATTACTTTTAACAAGAGGTTTTTAAAAAATAGCTTTGCCGCATGGCAGCATATTAGAGTTCCACGTGATACACAGATTGGCAAAAAATGCAGGCATAAACTAATGATACACAGATAACATGATACACAGATAACGTGATAGCAGACCATGTAGTTGATTGTGATCGAGTTTGATGATTATTATATATGATGAGACAAGAAGTCAGTTTTGTGGTGTCTCGGAGTCTCGATGTTATTGTTCTGATTCAATTATTTTGAGCCACATCCCAACTTTAACTCTTACTAAATGCTCTTATGACTCTGCAGATGAGCT
>NW_025819361.1:0-10726 GCF_002878395.1 Capsicum annuum
GTGATTTTCTTTTATTTCTAATGTTAGGTAGATTTTTATTTTTGTTTATTTTTGTTTGCTTGTTACTATGGCATCTTGGAATGAATATGAGTTTGATGGTTGCAAATCTTATCTTGATGATCCATGTCCATATTGTGGTGGACCTACTTAACGAAAAATTGTAAATATGATCCCCGTAAAGAGGTGTGTGCACCATCTTTATCCTATTAGGAGTATGATTGTTCTTTATGTAGTGGTCAAGATGGACATTGGAGTTATTGTCCAAATGCCCCTCCTCTAATTATGCTAACAAAAATGCTAGTTTTTCTAATGAGTTTGGTAAGTCCCATGATGTATTATAGGAAGAACAACGTGCCGGATTCAATGGTGTTGATGTAATTTTCTAACTATCTTGGACCGGGTGACTACAATGAGGGAGAACATGGATCTCTTGCATCAATTCATAGTGGTATTTAGAAACAAAAGTGAAAAGAAAGAAGAAGTGGGTGAGGGGACCGATCTTTCAAGTACCATGAATATGTCCAGTCTTCAAAATGAGGTTGATAAAGAAGAGATATCAAGCCATATGGATGATCAAAAAATGTGTGAGCTTGATGTTGAAGAATCCTTGGTGATTGCCAACCAACTGAACCAAAACTAATGAAGAATACCAAAATTGAAAAAATGGTACTAGAGTCAAAAGAAAAATCCAAGAAAATCCATTGTAAAAACTCTAGTTCATTTCGAGGTGAGAATTTCAAGAAGAATACGACTCCGAAATTGGGAAGACGACCTCATTCCAACCACTTTTCAATGTTATGCTTAGTGGATTTGATGAAAGTTGAACCACTAAAGCAAATGATGAATTTTGGAGATAAGGTACATAATCCTTATATTTTAGAGTTTGTCATTTCAATAGGGTAAAATAACGTCCCTCACTTGAAGGCCAAGAAGTTCAAAATCTAATTTTAACAAGTGGTGAATTGATGTTCCCACAAATACCTAATGAGCCTACTCAAAAGTTTCATGTGAAGTTGGGTAAGAGGTTCAAGTCTTCAAAGTGGTGAGATAGAAGTAGTATCGTTGTATCATCACCTTTAACCCAAGTGCCTCGAAGATGTATTGATAAAAAACTGGGCCAAAGATTTAAATCTTCTAACTAGAGTCATAAATGGTGGTCAAAAGATGTTGTGTCACAACTCTAAGTAAGGCATTTGATGGGAGGCAACCCTTCAGTTACATAATTAGTTTTGATGATTTGTGGGTGTTGGACATATTGGAATAAAAAACCTAAGGAAAAAATTGAGGTGGGAGGTTGGCAGCCATGCAGAAAAATAGGGAAAATTAGACTTAGGTACCGGATCGCAATCGGCATAAAAAATCAATTCATGTTGTAGCTTAAGGGAGACCTTTTTACCTTTCTTATGCTTTTATGATATGCAATGAGTGAATCACAAGACTTTAAGTTGAGGGTGTGTGCCCGTGTTTTCATAATTCACACTTGGTTAGGAATATGAGAATCTAGTTCACACCAAATATAGAAACTTTGTGAATTGATTGTTGCATTTTAACTTTTTATTTTTTAATCCTTTTTTTTTAATAAAGATGTTGGAAAATTCTTTACCTATGATAGATTGAGTGACGACATTCTTAAGGAAAAATGGTTGTATGTTTGGATTTTGATCCATAGATGCAAGGGAAGTTGAACTACCCATGACATTATTGTAACGCCCTGATTTTCTGAACCGAAATGCTACACGGTGCCTATGACCCTGAAGGACCACAACCTAAACCATGATTGATATCTGTACCTATACACTGCATAATATACATAAAGAATGTGAAAAACATGAACAATAGGCCATAAGGTTCAACTGAATAAAGAATCAGTCATAACATAACATCCATGTGGGGTAACGAATACCCAAAAAAACTGAATCTGAATCAAAACTAAATACAAATCTGAACTAAATCTTATAAGCTCTAAGTACTGTCTAAATAAGGAGATGAAGGAATATGTCTCCAACTAACTCCGTAAAACTAAAAGCTAACTGAGATAATAAATGAATCAAATCATATCATCCTCAAATGAAGATGACTCACTGCAACTCTGTATATTGGAATGCTACTGCTATTGTAAATCTGGAGCTCGAGTCTCTAGACCTATGGTCTAACATGAAAAGAAAGCACCATAGCACAAATGCATCAGTATGTGAGCATATACTGAGTACATGAGTGAGGTAGGATAAATGCAAAAGGGTTTACATGCATGACCAATGCTAACTGACTGACTGATATGAACGTGAGAGTGCAAACATGCATGCATAGTAATTGACATCGTGAATGCATGATAGCTAAATCTGTACGCTAATACATGGTTTAATGATAACTAATCATGGCTGATACTGTAGTTCTGGTAACATGGGTGACTATATCTGACAGTCTTGAATCTGATAAAAGTATCTGAGTTCCATACTGTAATTAAATTAACTGTATTTGACAGTCCTGATATACTAAAATATGAAGAACTATTTGAGTTCTTTTACTGAGACTGATGCTAAAACTGTGGGAGGTAGTTGTTTAGCTGACATGCCCCATATGTGCCATTATGGCTAAGCTGGGGTCAAATCTCTGCTCTGAATGGAAGGGTGTCAATACTGAGCCACTGGTAAGGACAACGTGTGAGCAATCCTCATATAATAGGTAACTCTAGTGAGAACGGTAGGAAACCTTATATAATAGGTTAAGCCACCTCATCTACCCTTATATAATAGGCTGCGATGTCTCAACCTATGCTGGCTACATATTTCTGGAACACAAGTATGACTGCTAAGAATTACACTCTCATATAACGGGTGAGTTCCCATCCTTGGGTTTACTTCGTGATAACTCCTACTCTAATTTGAAGAGACTGAACATGATTTAACTGACTGTAAGTGAACTGAACTTACTGAATTTTCGTTGACTGATGGAATACTACTGATATCTGATAACCAACTGAGATTATGAGGTTTTTTGAGTCACATCACTGACTGATTTCTATTAAATCATGGCTTGATTTTGATATCTTGAAACATGACATTGCTCTAGGCATACAACAATATTTTTTGGGTATGAATACCCCCAGGACTTGATAGAAGGAAACTGACAAACACATAACTGACTTGATCACAAGACTGGAGTTCCCAATTCATAATATCATAACTTGGGAAATTTCATGAAGTACATGATTTTCATACATCTTGTACATAAGTAGGATTTGCAAGTAAGCATAGCATCATCTCATAAGGCTAGTTCATGAAAAATCCAACAACATTTATGAGGCATACTATCAACATGAAGTCATTGGAACATAGGGGCATATCATGAATCCTTCACTTAGTCACAATTTAGCTATATTGCATGATTTCTAGTTCCTTAGGCATTTTATCAAACACCTTGCATGCACTCTTTTAAGGCATAGGTATATTTATCTATTCAACCATCTTAATCCATCCAAAATTTATAGGTTTCAACTAACCTATTCACATGCTTCATGAAAAGACATCAAGATACAACCTTCAATCCAAAAAACAATCATCAACATGAATATTGTCATAACACAACAAGGAAATCACAATTTATAATTTAAAACATGATTCTTGAGCTCCATGGCTGAAAGGGACCCATAGATAAACACTACGCATACCTTTGTGATTGAATCTTGAAAGAGAGCTAATATTTTTGAAGGTTCTTGAAGAATTCCTTAGGCCTTCTCTTGAGGAGATGATCTTGAGAGGAAACCCTAATCTTGTGGTTGAGAGTGTATGAGAGAGCTTTTTGAGATGTTTAACTAAAGAGAATGGAAGATAATACGCTCCTTGAGGGTTATAAGTCATAGAAAGTGAAGGAAAAAGACCAAAATACCCTTACTAAAATGTCTCTCAATTGCTGGGAAAAATAGCTGACGACATTCGTAGCAAGTCGTCAAGTTGGTGATAAGCCGTCATGAATTGTCGTCATAAAAGGGTAAAATATTGATTTTTTGGTTAAGGTTGACGACATTGGTGATAGGACATCACGGGCATGATGGCTTATCACAAAATGTCATCACTGAGGGTGAAAATCTACCCAGGGATGACGACATTGGTGATAGGCCATCACGGGCTTGACAACTTATCATGAATGTCGTCACTTAGTTTCCCAGCCTGACATGCTGGAGTAAAATGGGCATAACTCCTTGCTCCGGTATCGAATTTAGGAGAAATTAATATAGTTGGAAATATAATTAAATTATGTATCTGTTGGTGGGTAATGAGCTCAGAGATTCATAGTATAACAAGAGATATGCTCGTTTGAAGGTGACTATACCAATATCCTTCTCAAGAATTCAGTCGGTAAGGAAATGTTTTAATTCGTCTATTAGCTAGGACAATTTTGAGGCCTTAATATGAATTAACCTTGATCATAGCACTAACAAAGCACTAAAATTTATTACTCATGAGTTCAAAGCATGATCCTGAAAATGTCTAAACTTTTGGGGTATTACAATATCTCCCCCCTGGGAATATTCATCCTCGAATGAGAATCAACTGAGAGGGGATAAAAGACAAACTGAACATGAATGAACCTGAATAACTAAAATCTAATATTATGACTGACATGATAAATATACTAAACTTATGCATATCTGATGCATGGATAACTGATACATAAATGCATAACTGAGTAATCTGATAAACTGAGTTTCTCAAGATGAGAATGCATAGCTGATGCATGATCTTATAACTAAACTGATACATGAACTCATAAATGAGTATGCAATGGTAATAGGTACCAAGTTTTATGATGGGAACATGAACATGAAACTGAATAAGCTTAAGGAGAACTATTACCTTGAGCTTGATCTGAATTGGCGGAGAAGAGGTGAGGATACTTGGTACGTATATCTGCTTCTGCTTCCCAAGTATCTCCCTCATGAGACTAATTTCGCCAAAGAACCTTGACTAGAGGGACTTCTTTGTTCCTCAAATGAAAATACTGATAGTCTAAGATTTCAACTGGAATCTCTTCATAAGAGAGGCTATTCTGAATGTCAATGCTTTGAATAAGGACTATGACTGCTGGGTCACCTATGCACTTCTTGAGTACAGAGACATGGAAGACTGGATGAACTGAGGCTAGATCTGAAGGTAATTCAAGCTCATAAGCTACCTTGCTGAAGCGACTGAGAATCCCAAAGGGACCGATATATCGGGGACTGAGTTTCCCTTTCTTACCGAACCTCTTCACTCCTTTCATGGGTGAGATCTTAAGATAGACATAATCATAGACCTCAAATTTGAGATCCTTTCTACGAACATTTGCATAAGACTTCTGTTGGCTCTGAGCAGCCCGGAGTCTCTCTCTGATCAACTGAACCTTCTCTAAGGCATCGAATACCAAGTTAGGACCTATGACTGAGGCCTCACTAACTTTGAACTAACCAATTAGAGATCTACATATCCTACCATAGAGAGCTTTGAATAGAGCCATTTAAATACTGGAATGATAGCTATTATTGTATGCAAACTCAATAAAAGAAAAGTGGTCATCCCAACTTCCCTTGAAATCAACTGTACACGCCCTTAGCATATCTTCAAGAGTCTGAATGGTCATTTCTGCTTGACCATCTATCTGAGGATAAAACACTCTACTAAGATGGACTTGGGTACCAAGACTTTTTTGGAACGCTTTCCAGAAGTGAGAGGTGAACTGGGTACTTTTTTCTGAGATGATAGATAATAGAACACTGTGTAATCTGACTAACTCCTTGATATAGAGTTTAGCGTAATCCTCGGCACATAAGTCGCGGTACATCTTAGTGGCCCCTGGATGAATAAAGTATCGTGCACCATGCACTTCTGCAAGAATTTGCTGCATCAAGTCATCTACACTTGGAACACACAGACAATCTTGACAATGAAGAACACCATCTCCCCCTTGGGAGAAAACCTCTACTTTTTGATTCTGAACTGACTCTTTTAGCTTGATAAGTCTAGGATCCCTTTCTTGCTTCTCTTTTACCTCAGAAACTAGAAATAACTCTGAACTACTCTGAACACATACACCACCCTCTAAAGAGTCAACTAAGTGAATGCCTAGTCTGGTAAACTGATGGATCTCTTGAGCTATCTTCTTCTTGCTATCGTCAATGTGAGAAATACAGCCCATGAAGAGTCTACTGAGAGTGTCGGCCATAATGTTGGCCTTGCCCGGATGGTAAAGGACACTCATGTCATAATCCTTCAAGATCTCTAACCACCTTCTCTGACGAAGATTGAGATCTTTCTGAGAAAAAACATACTGGAGACTCTTATGATCTGTGAAGACATCTACATGAACTTCGTATAAATAATGCCTCTAAATCTTTAAGGAAAATACTACGACTGCTAACTCAAGATTATGAGTAGGATAATTCTTATCATGGGGCTTTAACTGTGCGGAGACGTAGGATATGACCTTACCATTCTACATGAGGACACAACATATACCCACTCTGAATACATCACAATACACTACGAAACCGTCTGAACTATCTGAAAGAGCTAGAACTGGAGCTAAGGTGAGTTGAGTCTTTAATTTCTAAAAACTCTTCTCGTAAGAATCTAACCACTGAAACTTAACCTTCTTTTGAGTCAATCTGGACATAAGGGGTTCAATAGAAGAAAATCCCTTAACAAACTGTCTGTACTAGATAGCCAAACCCAAGAAACTCCTGATATCTGATGGAGATATGAGGCGAGGTTAGTTTCTTACTGCTTCAATTTTTGGAGGATCTACCCTAATTCCATCACTGGAAAAAGTATGGCCAAGGAATGCTACTGATCTTATCCAAAACACAAACTTACTGAACTTGGTGAATAACTGGTGAACTATGAGAGTTTAAAGAATAATTCTGAGATGGTCTGAATGATCACGCTCTATGCGGAAATAGGCCAGGATATCATTTATGAAAACTATGACGAACATGTCCAAGTACTTCTTGAACATACGGTTCATCAAGTCCATGAAAGAGGCTGGAGCATTAGTAAGACCAAAGGACATGACTAGAAATTCGAAGTGACCATACCAAGTACGGAAAGCTATCTTTGGGATGCCACATTCTCTAACTCTAAGCTGATGATAGCCTGATTTAAGCTTTATCTTAGAGAAATAACTGTCACCCTAAAGTTGGTCAAACAAGTCATCTATTCTAGGAAGTGGATACTTTTTCTTGACTGTAACTTTGTTGAGCTGACGGTAATCAATACACATCTTAAGAGAACCATCTTTCTTGCGCACGAATAAGACTGGTTCACCCTATGAGGATACACTGAGCCTGATGAATCCCTTATCTAAGAGATCCTTCAATTGATCTTTTAGTTTCTTGGGTTCTGCTGGTTCCATTCTGTATGATGGAGTAGAAATAGGCTAAGTTTCTTGTAGTAGAAGTCTATTTTCCTTCCGGGAGGAATGCCTAGAAGATCTTCAGGAAAGATATCTGAATATTCATTAACTACTGGGACTGATTCCAAGATAGGATATTCGGAACTAGAATCCTTAACATGCACGATATAATACACACACCCCTTAGAAATTATTTTTGTTACCCGAAGGTAGGAAACAAGCTGACCCCTGAATGATGAAGTACTACCCCTCCACTCTAAGATGGGTTCATTTAGGAACTAAAACTGAACTATCCTATTTCTGCAGTCGACTGTGGCATAGCAGGAATGAAGCCAATCCATGCTGAGAATGACATCAAAATCAGTTCTCTCTAATTCAACTAAATCTGCTAATGTGGATATCTAAAATATCATAACCGAGTAGTTCCTGTATACCTGCCAAGCTATAATGGTTTTACCCACTAGGGTAGAGACTAAAAAGGGCTCTGCTAAAATTTTGGGACTGATTCTGAAATCGCCTACTATGTATGGAGTAACAAAACATAAGGATGCACCTGGGTCTATCAAAGCATAAACATGAACATGGAAAATCTGTAACGTACCAGTAATAACATCAGGAGAATTATCCTGATCCTGTCGAGTCTGAAGAGCATAGAGTCTATTTTGTCGTTGTCCACTAGTAGCACAGGAAGTGGCACCCTGCTGGTTCGGGTAATTGAACTGAGTTGTGGAATGATTCTGCTGACCCTGAGGACCTGGCTAAGGAAAGTCTCTAGCTCTGTGGCCTGGCTTGCCACAATCGAAACAAATACCACTACCCTCTCTACACATATCCTGATGGTGCTTACCGCAAGTATGACACTGAGGATAAATGCGGGAACTTGTAACACTGCCTTGAGATTTAGGGCCTGGTGCTCTATCTTTGTTGCTGTCTTTAAATTTTGGCACTGGGGCAGAGACGGAGAAAGGGGATAGAATTGCTAATTTAGGACAAAAATGTGAACAATTTCCTCCCTCTGCTTTGGGTTGAGAAAAATTAAAATTTCCTAATCTTTCTCTCTTGTTCTACCTATCCCTAGTTTAAACCTTCTGCTCCTCTATTTGCTGAGCATGGGTCATGAGTTTGGCTAAAGTCATATCACTGTTCAGCATCCCAGACCTACACTCATTTACTACGCTATCATTCACCCCTGACACAAACTTGCTCATCTTAGCCCTGGTGTCTGCAACCACATGAGGGGCATATCTAGCTAAGTGATTAAATCTGAGAGAATACTCCTTAACCATTATATTTCCCTATCTGAGGTTGATGAACTCAATAACTTTGGTCTCTCTCAGCACTTGGGGAAAGAATCTGTCTAAGAAGGCCGTGACAAATTCCTCCCACTCAATAGGACCTGCATCCTCTACCCTCTCAGACTTCTACTATTTGTACCAAGTATGAGCCACATCTTGTAACTGGTATGCATCTACCTCAGCACTCTCAACAGAAGTAACACCCATGATGTTAATGACCTTCTGGACTTGGTCAATGAATTCCCGAGGGTCTTCATCATACTTAGACCTAAAGAAAGATGGAGGGTTCATCCGGGTTAAATCCCAAATCCTAGCTGTGGCTGATTGGCCACTATATTGGCTAGAATAACTGGTGGCCGTTCATTTTGAACAGCCACGGACTGAGCAAGTGTTGTGAATGCTGCACTAAACTCTGCATGAGAAACATGTTAGCCCAAAGGATCTTTGGGCTGAGGAGCTGGCTGGTTTCTTCTCTTTGGAGGCATATTCTGAAATAAGAGAAGAACAAATTAGGCTGAGAGTTTAACTTGAGATTATGCTCACTAGCAGGAAATGAATACTGAAAGAAGGGAAACTGTTCCTAAAATATCTCATATAGCCTCGTGCACATAAATGTGACATGCAACACACCCATGTACAAGACTCTACTAGATGTGTCTTTCAGACTTTCCAGGACTCTATTGAAGCTTAGGCTCTGATACCAAGTTTGTAACGCCCCAATTTTCTGAACCAAAATGCTACACGGTACCTATGACCCTAAAGGACCACAAGCTAACCTATGACTGATATCTATATCTGTACACTGCATAATATACATGAATAATGTGGAAAACATAAACAATAGAACATAAGGTTTAACTGAATAAAGAATCTATCAAAACATAACATCCATGTGGGGTAACGAATACCCAAAATAACTAAATTTGAATAAAAAATAAATACAAATCTGAACTAACTCTGAAAGCCTCTAAGTACTATCTGAATAAGGAGATGAAGGAACATGTCTCCAACTAACTTTGTAAAACTGAAAGCTAATTGAGATAATAAATGAATCTAATCATATCATCCTCAAATGAAGAGAACCCACTACAACTCTGTATACTGGAATACTACTGCTATTGTGGATTTGGAGCTCGTGTCTCTGGAACTAAGTTGTAACATAAAAAAAGTATCATAGTACAAATGCGTCAGTACGTGGGGATGTACTGAGTATACGAGTGAGGTAGGATAAATGCAAAAGGGTTTATATACATGAGCAATGCTTATTGACTGACTGATATGAACGTTAGAGTTCAAACATGCATGTATAGTAACTAAGATCGTGAATGCATGATAACTAAATCTGTACACTAATACATGGTTTACTAATAACTAATCATGACTGATACTGTAGTTCTGATAACATGGGTGACTGTATTTGACATTCCTGAATTTGATGGAACTATATGAGTTCCATACTATAATTAAATTGACTGTATCTGACAATCCTGATATACTGAAATATGAATAACTATCTGAGTTCTTTTACTGAGACTGATGCTGAAATTGTGGGAGGTAGTTGTTTAACCGATATGCCCCATATGTGCCATTATGGCTAAGCTGGGGTCCAATCTCTACCCTGATTGGAAGGGTGTCAATACTGAGCCACTGGTAAGGACAACGTGTGAGCAACCCTCATATAACAGGTAACTCTAGTGAGAATGGTGGGAACCCTCATATAACAGGTTAAGACACCTCATCTACCCTCATATAATAGGCTGCGATGTCCAACCTATGCTGGCTACATAGTTCTAAAATGGAAGGATGACTGCTAAGAATCACACCCTCATATAACAGGTGAGTTCCCATCCTTGGGTTCACTCGGTGCTAACTCCTACTCTAATTTGAAGAGACTAAACATGATTTAACTGATTGTACGTGAACTAAACTTACTAAATTTCTATTGACTGGTGGAATACTACTCATATTTGATAACTGATTGAGATCATAAGGTTTTCATGAGTCACATGACTGACTGATTTCTATTGAATCATGGCTTGATTTCG
>NW_025819362.1:0-3553 GCF_002878395.1 Capsicum annuum
AATTTTAAATAAGATTTAAATGATATAATCGAAGAAAAGTAGTTAAATTAGGAATTTGGAGCTTACCCAAGCTTGTAAATGGAGGAAATCGACTAAAACCCTAAAACTCAAAGCTCTAAGTAACTTAAATCTTAAAGAAAGCATGAAAAAAATATTATATACCCAGGTGCCAGGTGACACGCTTCTCGGTAAAGCAGTCAAATACTGCTTTAGTAATACCTACCAATGTGTGCTAGTCGGCTAAAACATAAAAAGGACACTTTAATGCCTTTTGTTAAAGTTGATATGGAACCACTAAAGCACCCTTGTCCAAATGGACCCGACCGCTAAAATAGCTAAGTGGAGTTCTAGTGCCTGCTGCTAAAGCGGCCAAAATGGCACCATAGCGGATTCACCGACTGTGGAGACTTAGAAAATTAAAAGTCTCTGCAAACCCCTTGGGATTCATCCAGGATCCTAAGAATACCAACGAACTATGATACCCTATAAAATTTGATTCTCCAAACTCAACGACGGCATTAATTTTTTGGAAAAACAACATTTTCACAGAATTGACCCTCGAGACCTATTTTCACATCTTTCCAAATAAACCGTCAAAATGATATGTAAAAGTCACAAGACCACACCAACCATGCTACCAATCTAAAATCAATGTTTTGAATCTATGAGCACGATTCACTTAGTCATGCAATGCGCAGATCAAAAGATGTTGACCAAATTAACTAATAAGACTTTAAGACCAACAAAAGAAATAATAATACACAAATAAATCAAAAATGCATTAAGAGTTATGCCAATTATCTCCAAAGCCTAGAAATACCACTATGCAACTGTAGAAAGAGGTAAACAGATCATATTACATTAAAATAAATATTTCACATAAATCATAAAATATCAGCTCATTACATTCTAACAGCTTTGGTATTGTGTCATTACTTCATAATAATAGAAGGAACAACCTCAATATAGATGTCACGGGATTCCAAAATTTGAGTGATGATTAACCCATAAGAAAGACTAGATGGATCGAGTAAGGCTTTAATCATGTGATTTAGAATGAAGAAAAAGATATTTACGTTGCACTGAGAAGCAATGCAAAAACTGAGAAGAGTGTCTCGCTGAGATAGGGTAGATAACAATCGATATGAGAAAGCAAGGTGGTATCCATAATGTGATCAATAATGTGATTGTCAAATGACAAAATCTTAGGATCAATAGAAGAGGATAGGGAATCAAAGTTATCTAGAGTAATAACCCATTTGACTTATCCAAAAGGGACATAGAAATTTGAAGGCCAAGGTTTCTTAGAGGAAGTATCAAAACCAGAGCAATTAATCTCAAACAAAGAATCCAACATAACGAAATCAATAAAATCTATTTATCCCATAACAATGATTTTGAGTTCACCATCATGAAAAGAATGAAGTTTAGCATAGAACAATCTAATAAGAGGCTCATAGGCATTATGGAAGTGGATGAAAAATGTTTGCCATCCTTTAAATTCAAATAAGGGTTTAATGTTATAATGTAGAGACTCCAAAAGATATCGATCTACTATTCTACCATGAATCATGAATAGTTCCTTCATAGAGTGATAAAGGACTTTGTTTTAAGGTCACCTAAAATTAGTTTTGATATTGAGAGAATTGTTAAAGTCAAACATTACTTTTTCCATAGAATATTTAGACACATTAGGTTCAAAATAAATCTTACTAAATATAGATTGAGAGGAGTTAAATGAGGCTTGAGGGTTATGATTTGATACATTAGAGTCAAGAGATAAGAGAGAGAGCCTTTCTTTCACCTTTAAAGCCAGAGCTTTTCCTATACCCAGACAAAGTGGTTTTAGAGTGCTTAGCCATTCGATGATTGTTGAAGATATTATAGTGAGGACGATGGAAGACTTGACAAGAATTTAAAGGATAAGAATAGAGAAGAGGTAAAAAAAGAGGCATCTCAAAAAATGAAGAGCTCACATAATTACTACCCTTTTCTAGAGTCTGTGTCAAGCAAAAAAAAGGGAAGTAATTAAGACATGTACATCAATCTAATAACACTTTAAATAAAGACACTTTTACACACAATTGAAATAGTAAGAAAATAATTTTTTAAAAAAGGTTTTGAAAAATACCAAGAGATTTTCTTAGAAAGCAAAATTTATCCTCCAAAAATAGTTTTGTAAAAATACTTGCTAAATGAAATTTGGTGCTAAAAAGGGATATATCCGTATCACCTTTTAAAATATGAGATCTAATAAAATTATGTTTAATATCAATATTTTTTTCTCTAGAATGATGCATAAGATTTTTTGATAAGCAAATAACACTAGAGTTATCACTTAGAATTTTCACAAGTTAAAATTGATATCATAATCACTAAGCTTATGAATCATCCAAAGAATTTGAGAACAAAATAAGCCAATAGAAATATATTAAGACAAAGTAGTGGAAAGAGGAACATAGTTCTATTTTTTTTCTAAGTTATGAGGGAATTTCCCATGAATTGACAAAAGCCACTAGTGTTTTTTCTATCGTTCTTCTTACCTTCATAATTTGTGTTCTTGTCACCTTTATAATTTGCATCCAAAAAGACGTTTAGATTAAATATATTTGGGATACCAAATTCTAATAGATGTGGTTACAATCAAATATATAATGATTTATTTAATAGCAGTTAGATGAGACTCTTTGGGAGCTGATTGAAATCTGGCATATTTGAAGGCACTAAATGAAGTATCTGTTTAGATAGTAGTAAAATAGAGAAGATGGAAAACAATCCCATGATATTTAGTTTCATCAATAGTCTCACTATCATCGTCAAATACAATAGTACATGTAGAGCTCAAAGGAGTGCTTGTGGATTTATCATCCTTCATTACAAATATCTCAATGAATCCTTTGGTGTACTTAATTTGACAAATAAAGGTTATTTCAATTGAATTGTATATTTGTTATGCAAGAATAATGTGAACTAACCCATCATGCTCATATTAAAATTCTCTTTGCCTTAACTTATAAAATTCCTTGCATAGATTAACGTTAATACTTCCAAAAATAACACCTTCAAAATAAATTTGAATAATCAAAGTTCCAAAGGAGGATTTTTTGATAAATAAGATTGTATGCATTTTTTCTCACGTAAAGCTATGATAAATTAGAAAACAATTAAATCTATTATACCATGCTCGAGGAGCTTGTTTTATTCCATAGAGAGCTTTTGAGAGTTTGAAAACAATATATGGGAAATTTGTATTTTCAAAACCCATAGGTTGTATTACAGAAACTTTTTCATTTAATGAATCAATTTAAAAAGGAACTTTTGTTATCAATTTGAAATAATTTAAATTCTTTGTAAGAGACATAGTCCAGTAAAATTTGAATTAATTCTAACGTTGCAATAGGTGAAAAAGTTTCATCATAGTTGACTCATTATTATTGTAAGTAGCCTTAGAAACTAGATGAGATTTACTTCACACAACCTTACCCGATTCATCCATTTTGTTTCTGAATATCCACTTGATTCCAATGATTGAGGTGTTCTCTAGTTTTGGGAC
>NW_025819363.1:0-12114 GCF_002878395.1 Capsicum annuum
TAAATCTCAAAATCATTCCAAAATACCATTTCAACATATATCTCGAAATCATTCAAAATAAAAATATGAAATTTACAATTATAGATATCAAGACATCTCATGTCTCAAATATATATTCAATAATTTAAATCATCATTGGGAAGCATAAAGCTTGACACATATCTCAAAATATTATTCCAAAATACCATCTCGACATATATCCCAAAAGCATTCAAAATACCACCTCGTGGTTAAAGTGTGTAATTTGCAATGATAATTATTAAATCATATCATGAAAACATTGAGATAATCATATAAATCAAAGTTTATTCATTCAACCATCATAATCTCATAATCAAATTATTTAGACATAATCTCACTTCCAAAATCATGTAAAACCATAATAAAATTAAAGCTTTGGGCACAAAAATGAAAGATTGCTCTTGTTCAAAACCCCACATACCTTGAAATTGACTTCTTGACTACGGAATCCTGTTCGGACAAATAATGGGTGTTCTCCAAAGGTCATGAAATGAGGAGTTCGTTTATCGGATTAATTTTGGATTTCTACAGTAAAATTAAAAGATATTTGGAGCTCAAAATGGACTTAGGGTTTAGTTCTCTCAATGTTTCTTATGGAAGAACATGAATTTTATGTCTCAATATAGGTATTAATGGACAGTTTTCGTCCATGAAGTGAAGGCATAATGACCAAAATATCCTTAAAAATTAAATAATTCTCGCATCTATCCTTTAGTGGACTGTTTTGATAGTCTGAAGTAGATCAACCATAATGTTTTACTCCGACATCCAAATTAGATGAAACTAATTTCATTAGAAAGAGAAATCTCATATCTTTTCGTTGATATATAGTATCTCACCCAGATCATTGTGTACGAGAAGTTATGATCGTTTAAAGTTGATCTAACAATTCACTTCTGATAGGCTGAAGTGGATCGACCATAACTTTTTACTCCGATAGACAAATTGGATGAAACCAATTTCATCGGAAAGAGGACTAGCAGAGCTTTCATTTGATATATAGTAGATCAACTAGTTCATTATGAACAAGGAGTTATGATCATTTAAATTTGGAGAAAAAATATGTCAGGCCTCAGTACTTTTTTTCTGCACGTTTTACGGTTCACAGTTTGATCAAAATGGTCGTAGTTTGATCAGAATGGTCGTAACTTATCACTCGAGTATCCATATTCGATGATCTACATTTACTATGAAAGCTTATTCGATACTCTACACAATGGTAGGTCAACATCTTAGAAATAATACACAAAAAATTTATGGATCGCTCTAAAGCATAAAACTCGATACGTTTCTCACGAAATATTTACGAAGAAAATTTTCTGACGTATTACATTATCTCCCCCTTGGAAACATTCATCCTCGAATGTCGCTTGATATGATAAAAGAACTGATCAACTGACCTTCTTAAGGGACATGAACATCTGAGACTTATCAGCATGATTGGAATTACAGTTTCTTATTCCTCATACTGAACATGCATATCTGACGCATAAATACCTAGCTGAACTGACTCTGGAATGTATGAATGTGTATGAAACAATAGCCAATTCAAGCCTCGTAATGAGAACTTGAGATGAAAAAGATGTGTTTAAAACACGGAAGCTTTAAGAAGTCACGGGGTATCTCCCCCTTGAGACTCTATATTCCTCTACAACACTTATTTCACAGGGTCACTAAGACTGTGCATGGGGCACCTATGAATTAGCTCATATGTATGACGCACGAACAGAGGTATACTCATAACTACTGAGATGCTCCATATGGAAATGATTTCATTCCTAAGATCCTTGGATAACATAATGATATGATAAATGAGAAGGCACACTATACGATTCTGATTGACTGAGATGGAATACTTGGTAAACAAAGATCGTCTAGTAGAAGTTTACGAATTGAAGTATAACTAGCTTCCAGAATCTGAAACATGTACACCACAATCCCTCAAGATAACCACTTAAAACTTCAACTAACCACAATACACATGAAATCTTAATCTCAATCTTACTTCACATTACCTCTAAGCTCAAAATAAGCATACATCATCTAAAGCTTCAACGCTTTCAACTCAACTTTGGAATTTCAATCTTAGAGTCTAACGCTTAACTCCATTTTTTTCTCATCCTTAACGGACCACACTACCTTTGTCATCGCTTATTAAAATCATGCTTGTAAACTTATATTTCTAAACCATACGAATCAAAATCACATCTAAAAAGCTCAACCATTACAGTAATACACTAATCCTCGAAATTAAAGCAGTCCCATAATATCTTGGGTAAACCTTGTCATCATAAACACAACATCAAACTTAATCACGAATCAACCAAACTTAGGCTCTTATATCCACTATTCAAGCCTACTAAATCACTTCCTAACAACTAATACAATTAATCAAGAAATCGTCACAGTTACCTTCACGATCACCAATCATTCCAACTTAACTTTTAGCACACAATATAAAAACTTTTCGCACGAAATTTCAACTTAGAAACTATAAAACAATCCTCAACCAATGCAATCCCATTTAAACTTCCTAACAATAATAATTGGTCATAATCATATAGCTTATCTTATTCACAATCCATTAACACGTCTTTCTTTCACCCGTCACTACTATCTATCCTTCATACACAACTTAATTTAGTTCATAGCTCTCTACGTCTTAACGTAACTTCCTCTTGCAACCCGGCAACGGCATAATTTAACAACACTCACCGACAGAGTACTTTCATTACTAACCTATACTCTCTGGCATACAAATACCATCAACACCCATTTCATACCTCGAACAAACTACATCACAAAATTGACACACAAGGATATATCACTCCCTATTAACCCCAAATGTATGCAAAAACGGATTCCACTATACTTATGCTCAACAAATCACACTTACCATCCTTCTTACTACTACATCTCCAAATCCTATTTATTTTAGCTAGCACAAGGAACAAGATGAACTAAAAGTTGCTAGTGGATTGAAATAGGCTGCACACGGCTCCACTAGGCTTTAAATATGAGTTTTGAAAAAAAGTTTGAGGTGAATAACAAATTAGCTATGCTAGTGAATCGAAAGAGACCCACACGACTTCACTAGACTTTCATTTTTTTTCAACCGCATGATGATAGCAAGATTGTGGGAGATAGTAACTTGACATACCATATTCGATGATCAAGAAGTACGTATCCACTCAGTCTTAGCTGAACAAGTCATAAAGAAGAGGATATAACATGATACTTCAGGAACTAATAACACACTGGAAGGCTCTTCTGAAGACACTTTTATGAGACTTCTAAAACATTTTGCTAATCAGTCTGCAAACATTATCAGGGAAAAAATTGGGACTTGCTGCTCATACTATCTCAAGAATAGCACATAGATAGAGAAGTACAAAATGTCACTTATAAATCCTGAAAAGAAATTTGGTAGCTTATTTGGTTTAAACTTATTGCACGATTCACGACTTCAAAGAATAGCAACCTTTCCTAAATGTATTATTGCCTCTTGAAGAAAAGTATAGATGTCTCCATACCGTTCTGCAAGACTTTACTAGACACGGTTTTATAGACACCCTAGGACACTTGAACTCTGTGCTCTGATACTAAGTTTGTAACATCCCAAAAATCAAGTTCTGAGATGCCACACGGTGCTTAGGGTCACAAATGACCCCAAGCAAACCCTTTTCATCGGTATAACTTAATAGTAACTGATAAAAACAAAATTTTGAGAGAATGAAGCTAAAAATATCTCAATACAGAATCTGTTCGATACAGTATTGGAATTACAAGATGACAATTTTACTGACACATATACATATACAAGAAGGAGACCGAATACATCAACCACTACAACTGTCTATGAAGCCTCTACTAGTATTGCCTATATATAAATGGGTCATGACTCCCAACCATCCCACTCAATATGGCCGATAGAAGAAGGTACAGTGTCTCTGAATTGAAATAACCAATAGAAGACCTTGAACTATAAGGACTCCTTTACCTGCTGACTAGATGATGCAACTAAATAGAATAGTAGATAGGGGCCAGCACAAAGAGATTGTACTGAGTATGTGGGGGTGCATGCAACACTTTAAATAACATCATCAATTTCATGGAAACATGCATATAGACAATGATGACTCACTTGGCTTGAGTTATATCAAATCATACTCTTCATACCTTCATAATAAATAGTTCAAATGGTAAAATCTCATAATCCATGTAAATCATCAAAAATCATAAATTATGATAAATCATCATAAATTATCATATCATTAAAATTCATCATAGGTAATCATAATTCATCATAATATCTTAACTCTTTGACTCAAATCTCGGAGTAACTCGGTAATTCAAGAAACGTGACTTTTATGGACAGGGGAGTTTCCTATATCCAAAAACCTCATGTGAGCTATGTGGAATACCAACGTTTGAAATCCCTGTTGGTTGGAGCATCATACTCTTTGCAAGGGAGTATGACCTTAAAGCTGCAATAATCACAATCGGGCTCTCTGGCCAATAATATCATCATCAAACAATCCTACGGTGGCACATAGGTTTGAGGAAATACCAAATTTCCATCTTGGTGCTAAGTACTCCTCCTCGACAAGCTCATAACGCATTAAAAAATCCACCATCATCATCACAAGGGTCTATCATAGAGACTAAAACAAATATCCTAATTTATAATTCATCAATAATTTGTGGATTCCTAACCCCAACTTCGACTTAAAACATTTCAATGTTTTTCAACATCAACAAGGTATCAATGCATTGAACCATAACCGACCTGACATTTGGACAAGGATATGAAGACTTAATACGTAATATTTTCAACAATTCAACTCATCAAAATCATTCAGAAAAAAATACCAAAATTCATCTCAACATCTATATCAAAATCAATCTTTCTCATAGTCAAAATCATCTCGACTCTGCGAGTTCAAGGTTAATATACTCAAATGATTATTCTTTCAATTCGATAATTAAACCATGACAACAGCTTTTGAAAAGCACTTGAGACCTTTAATTCATAATAAGAATACATATCTCGTAGTGCAACTCAAATCACAACTTTTATCTTGAAAGTTTTAAGAAATATCAATTCATTGTAGTAGTATGCAATTCATAGCATAAATTCTCAATTTAAGAAGTAGAGTAATGAAACAATCATGTATATCCATATTGGAAAAAAATTCAAAGTCTTATAAATCCTTCATAAATTAATTTGAGTGTATACCCATTTTCGAATATCATAAAATTTCAATAATAGAGCTCAAGCTTTTTAAATGTCAAAATGTAACAATTTATCAAGTCATGACAACATCAATATTTTTGAGAAAATTTCAAGACTCATGATAACATCTCAAACGTTATATCTCAATATGCTCAATGATTCAATTTCGTCACAAAGAAGGTTTAAGCTTATCATAAATCTCAAAATCATTCCAAAATACCATTTCAACATATATCTCGAAATCATTCAAAATAAAAATATGAAATTTACAATTATAGATATCAAGACATCTCATGTCTCAAATATATATTCAATAATTTAAATCATCATTGGGAAGCATAAAGCTTGACACATATCTCAAAATATTATTCCAAAATACCATCCCGACATACGTCTCAAAAGCATTCAAAATACCACCTCGTGGTTAAAGTGTGTAATTCGCAATGATAATTATTAAATCATATTATGAAAATATTTCGATAATCATATAAATTAAATTTTATTCATTCAACCATCATAATCTCATAATTGAATCATTTAGACATAATCTCACTTGTAAAATCATGTAAAACCATATTAAAATTAAAGCTTTGGGCACAAGAACGGAAGATTGCTCTTGGTCAAATCCCCACATACCTTGAAATTGACTTCTTGATTACGGAATCCTGTTCGGACAAATAATAAGTGCTCCTCGAAGGTCTTGAAATGAGGAGTTCGTTTATCAGATTAATTTTGGATTTCTACAGTGAAATTGAAAGATATTTGGAGCTCAAAATGGACTTAGAGTTTAGTTCTCTCAATGTTTTTGATGGAAGAACATGAATTTTATGGTTCAATATAAGTATAAATGGACAATTTTCGTCCATGAAGTGAAGGCATAATGACCAAAATGCCCTTAAAAATTAAATAATTCTTGAATCTGTCCTTTGGTGGACTGTTTTGATAGTCTGAAGTAGATCAACCACAACGTTTTACTCCGATATCCAAATTTGATGAAACTAATTTCATTAGAAAGAGGACTCTCATATCTTTTCGTTGATATATAGTATCTCACTCAGATCATCGTGTACGAGGAGTTATGATCATTTGAAATTGACCCAAAAATTCACTTTTGATAGGCTGAAGTAGATTGACCGTAAATTTTTGCTTCGATAGACATATTGGATAAAAACAATTTCATCAGAAAGAAGACTGGCAGAGATTTCCGTTGATATATAGTAGATCATCCAGATCATTATGTACAAGGAGTTATGATCATTTAAAGTTGGAGGAAAAATACATTAGGCCTCAGTACTTTTTTTCTGCACATTTTACTGTTCACAGTTCGATTGGAATGGTCGTAACTCATCACTCGAGTGTCCGTTTTCGATGATCTACATATCATTGGAAAGATTATTTGATACTCTACGCAATGGTAGGTCAATGTCTTAGAAATACTAGACAAAAAAATTATGGATCGCTCTAAAGCATAGAACTCGATACATTTCTCACGAAATCTTTATGAAGAAAATTTTTTGGGTATTACACTGATCCTCAAAAAACAGCAACTTTCAAATTTCAAGAACAACTCAAAAATGGATCAAAATTTGGATCTAGACTCAATTAGTGTTAGTGAATAAGGGGATAACACTAGAAACAACCAAAACACATAAAAATATCCTAAATCTAAGTTCAAAATTTTGGCCAAATACCAAAAATGGGACAAAATATTTCTTTTTGGATTTTCAATTTTTCAACACTTTTTTTGTGATTTTCGAGTTAACAACCCCAAGATTGATTCTGTAGGAACAAAATCAATCTTTGATATGATACCGAATAATATAAGATAGACACCAACACATGATAACATGATTGAAACACATGATAATGTAAGACCCCGTAAAATCCTAAGCTTAACTCAGTCTTTTAAGCTTGCTAAGGGGTCCTAGACTTAGAAAATTTTAGGTAAGTATTCAAACTTAGTGTCATTTTGGTCTTCGTAAGTTGGCAACTCTATTTCCCGACCTCTATAACCTTAAAATGTCAATCTTTAGGTTAGTTCAGGATCAAGAATGTCAGTAGGTGTCCCAGATGAGTTTTATATTTTTTGGACCTCATTTGAATCACGTTTGGGAATCCAAAATAGTGCATCAACGTGATCTCAGTGCGGAATATCGTCCATCGCATCGATCAATATTTTCCTTGGCTCCCAGTGGCAATTTCCAGTGAATCGACACGGACTCGACGCAGCACGTTGGCTATTATATCGATGCCAATGACACGACGCGTTGGTGTACGCGTCAACGGTTCAATTTCTAGTCATTAAAAAACCACATCTTTAAGGGTAATTGGGTCTATTTTCTATGTCCTTCAGCCCCTATAACACAAGATTTAGCCCTCAATTAGCAAATTATATTCATTTTTTCTCAAAATACTCAAGATCAAAAATCCTAGGAGATTAAATTTCAAATTCAAGGCTCAAGATTACACCTTTAATCATCAAGATTTAGCAACCAAGGAATGTCCAGTGTTTATCCAAGGGTTCCTTCCACCCTTGGAGTCCAAGAAACTCTTTTAAACTTCAAGTAGCTTAATTTCATGCTTTCCATGATTTGGATCAAATGTATTCATGATTTTAATGTTGATTGGATTTCTATTCCATGATTAAGCGCAAAATTTATGTAAAAACAACTATTATGTATGTATTATCATGTGAAATCATGTTAAAGCCTTGAAATTGTGATGCTCATGTGTTGATTAGTACTATGTGTATATACAATGCCTTTTAAGTGTTTGATGAGTTATTCATGAGAATCCAAGTTCATGTCATGCAAGTGTTTGCTAGAATGTCCCAATGAATAAATGATGATCAAGTAGTTATTTATCATGTTTCAGGATTATATCATGCCTTATAATTTATGCTATTAAGTTCTGGGGCTATTTATTACCCGATACTTTAGCTGATTACCTAGAGCCATGGTCAGTCTCAAGATAGTATCAGTCATATCATGATCAGTAGTACTCTCAGTCAGTTACAAAACTCAGAAAGAACTCAGTAGACTCAGTATCAATCAGTCCAGTCTAATCCATTATTTAGTTCAGACCTCAGTAAATTCAGTCAATTAAAAGAATTCAGTAGTATTCCATCAGTCAACAAAACTCAGTGAACTCAGTTCAGTTCAGTTAAACAGTATGACCAATAGCATTTCAGTCTGGCGTAAAATAGTTTAGAAATCTGTCCAGTGTCTATTCAGTTGGGAGTAGGATTCAGCACCGAGTGAACCCAAGTATGGAGACTCACCTACCAGTAAAGGGTGTGAGCCTTATAAGTAGTCTTTGTGTTCCAGAACTGCGTATCCAGCGTAGGTTGAGACATCAACCTGGTAGTTGTGGGTTGATGAGGTAATCTACCTACCTGTTGAGGGTACCACCATTCTCGTTTAGAGCACCTGCCAGATGAGGGTGACTTAGCTTGTCTTTACCTATGTCACGGTACTGATATCCTTCCAACTGGGATTACAGGTTGGACCCTAATATATTTAGAAAGGGGCATGTCTGTTAGATGATTACCTCCTACAGTCTCAGTTTTAGTTCCAGTCTCAAAATAGAACTCAGTTTAGTTTTATAGATTCAGGACTGTTAGACATAGTAACTCTGTTTAATACAAAACTCAGTATAGTTCTACAGAATTAAGACTGTCAGATACAGTCATTCATTTATCAATAATTCAGTATCAATATACTCAGATATCAGTTGATCAGTATTCAAACTCAGTATTTGGTATTATCATGATTTCAGTTATAGTTCACGTGTTCATACATATATTCTCATTAAGTTATATTCATGTTATTCAGTCAGTATTGTTCATGCATTTAAACCCATGTATTTCAGCCTACCTCACTTAACATGCCAGTACATTCAAAGTATTGATGCATACTTTTCTCTTGCGCTATGATGTCTTATATCATAGGTTCAGATGGACGAGCTCCCATCATCCCTAGTAGTTATAAATTTTAAGCAGTCAGAGTTATTGGTGAGTCCTTAAAGTTTGAGGACATGATTATCATTTCTATATTTTAGTTTTATTTTGGTAGCTGGAGTTAGTTGGGGACTTTGGGGACTTGTCCAATCAAATCCACATTTCAGAAAGTTTAGAGGCTTTTCAGACTAGTGTATTTTCAGACAGATGTTTCAATTTTTGTATTGTTATATTGTATTCAGTTTTATTATAGTATTGAACCTTATGGAATATTTTATGCCTAATTTCTGTATATTACAATATTATCATCCAGTTAATACAGCAGGTACCAGTCATGAGTTAGATTATGGTCCTTCAAGATAATGAGCATCGTATGGCATTCAGAGTACAGACTAGGGGCATTACAAATTTGGTATCCAAGATAAGGTTCAACAGAGTCTTAGAAAGTCTGAAAGTCATATCTAGTAGAGTCTTGTGCATGGGTGTGTATCGCGTCACATTTATGGGAAAGAGGCTATTAGATGTTTTTAGGAAAAATTTCCCTTCTTTAGGTATTCATGTCGTGCGAGTGAGCATAAGCTCTAGTTAAACTCTTTGTCTAATCCAAGTTTCTCTTCCATTTACAGAATATGCCTCTAAAGAGGACTAAGGGAAGAGGAACGGGAGACCATCCAGAACCCCAACCTGTTCATCCAAATCCTCTGGATGAACCTGTCTCCCATGCTGAGTTTAGAGTAGCTTTCACCACCCTAGCTCATTCTGTGGCAGCCCAGAATAAATGTCCAGCTGCTGTTTCGGCCAACCCAGTGGCCAATACTGCTACTGCCCTAATTTAGGACTTCCCCCAAATTAACCCTCTATCTTTTACCAGGTCTAAGTCAGATGAAGACCCTAAGGAATTTCTTGACTAGGTGTAGAAAGTTACTAATATTATAGTGGTTACCGCTGTTGAGAGTGTTGAGTTAGCCGCATATCAGTTGCAGGATGTGGCTCACTCATGGTTCAAATAGTAAAAAGTAGAGAGGGTCACCAAAATAGGGCCCATAGAATGGGAGGAGTTTGCCACTACTTTTTTGGATAGGTTCTCCCATTGAAGTTGAGGGAAGCGAAAGTTTTAGAATTTATAAATCTAAAGCAAGCCAACATGATAGTGAAAGAGTATTCTCTTAAATTCACTTAATTAGTCTGATATGCTCCTCACGTGTTGGAAGATAGAAGATCCAGGATAAGTAAGTATGTGTCTGGCGTGTCTAATAGTGTGGTTAAGGAGTGTAGGACAGCAATGTTGATTAAGGAGATGGACATATCCAGGCTCATAGTCCATGCTCAGTAGATAGAAGAGGCTAAGAATAGGGAGAACAAGAGAGCAAGAATGGGTATTTTCAACTTCGCTCAGCCTAAGTTAGGGGGTGAGAATTGTTCTTAGTTCTGTCCAAAATCCTTAGTTCCATCTTCGTCCTCAGCTAGTGCTCTAGTGCTGAAATTTAGAGACAACAATAAAGCTAGGGAGTTAGGACCTAAACCCCAGGTTAGTGTTAGCAACGCCTGAACCAATCTCTTTTATCAGAAATATGGAAAAAAAACACCAGGGTATCTATAGAGTGGGTAGTGACATATGTTTTGGGTGGGGAAAGAAAGGACATAGAGTTAGAGATTACCCCCAGTCAAGTTCTTAGGGTCAATATAATTGTTCTTCTGCTCAGTCTGGTCACCTAAATAAGCAAGGTGCCACTTCTAGCGACACCAGTAGGCAGTGCCTAAATACTCTATGATCTTCATTCCTGATAGGATCAGGAAAGTTCTCCTGATGTAGTCATTGGTATGTTATAAGTTTTATATTTACATAACTATGCTTTTCTAGATCTAGGAGCTTCTTTGTCCTTTATTACTCTATATATAATGGTTGATTTCAGAGTCAGTCCCAAAATTCTAGTAGATCCTTTCTTAGTCATTACCCCAATGGGTAAATCTATCATAGACCAGTGGGTATACATGAATTTTCTAATTATGATATCTCAAAAAGTCTTCAGCAGACTTAGTTGAATTAGAGATGACTGATTTTGATGTTATTCTCGAAATGGATTGGCTTCATTCCTGCTATTCCTCAGTCGGATGCAGAAATAGAATTGTCTAGTTTTATTTTTTGAATAAGCCCATCCAAGAGTGGAGGGGTAGTACTTCAGCACTTAGGGGTCAGCTCGTTTCTTACCTTCAGCGAGAAAAATAATATCTAAGGGATATGTCTACCATCTCATTCGAGTCCAAGACTCTAGTTTAGAAACCCCTACTCTTGAATCAGTGTCAGTAGCATGTGAATTTCCAGATGTGTTTTCCGAAGATCTTCCCAGAGTTCCTCCCAAAAGGGAAATTGACTTCGAAATAGACCTTCTTTTAGATACTTAGCCCATATCTATTCCTCCATACAAAATGGCTCCTACAAAACTCAGAGAATTAAAAGAACACTTAAAATATCACCTAAATAAGGGATTTATTAGACCTAGTGTGTCCCTAAGGGGCACACCAGTTTTATTCATTCGTAAGAAAGATGGTTCTCTCAGAATGTGTATTAACTACTGGCAGCTAAATAAAGTCATGGTAAAAAACAAGTACCCTCTTCCTAGAATCGATGACTTGTTTGACCAACTTTAGAGTGCCAGTTACTTTTCCAAGATAGACCTCAGATCGGGCTATCAACAGTTCAGAGTCAGAGAATGTGATATCCTAAAAATAGCCTTCAGAACTCAGTATGGTCACTTTAAATTGTTAGTCATGTGCTTTGGTCTTACCAATTCCCCTACAGCCTTCATGGACTTGATGAACCATGTGTTCAAACAGTACTTGGACATGTTCGTCATAGTCTTTATAGATGACATTCTTGTCTACTCCCGCAGTGAGCATG